>NC_083469.1:22517792-22772792 GCF_030014155.1 Tachysurus vachellii
TATCTGAACTACCTCGGGTCACGGAGAGCCTGTGCCTATCTCATGCGTCATCGGGCATCAAGGCAGGATACACCCTGGACGGAGTGCCAACCCATCGCAGGGCACACACACACTCTCATTCACTCACGCAATCACACACTACAGACAATTTTCCAGAGATGCCAATCAACCTACCATGCATGTCTTTGGACCGGGGGAGGAAACCGGAGTACCCAGAGGAAACCCCCGAGGCACGGGGAGAACATGCAAACTCCGCACACACAAGGCGGAGGCGGGAATCGAACCCCCAACCCTGGAGGTGTGAGGCGAACGTGCTAACCACTAAGCCACCGTGCCTCCCTATGCTGATACCTAAGATATGAAAATGATCATTCCACATACAAATCATCAGTTTTTCGAGATTTAATCATATTTTCAGCAAGATATTTGTTTTTAAGATGACCTATCATATGTCATATTGTTTACCATAAAACAATTAAACAAAAAAGCTTTTTCTGACAAACACAGTGTGTCGTTTTTCATCAAAACCAGGTGAAAAAGCCCTTTTCAAGCTTATCAAATGTGTGCTTATATGAGGTTATATGAGGACCTAGAAGGCTGAGATTAGCGCAATCGTGTTTTCAGCTCCTGAGAAGCACTTTAGTACATGCATGCAGGGATTTACTCAAAACACTCAATACCTAAGATTTCATGAAAATTATGATTCCACACACAAATCATCATTTATTCAAGCTTTAATCATATTTTTAACATTTTGCTTTTTAATATGAACTATCATATTTTGTTATTTACCAGAAAATAATGTAATAAAGCTTTTTTTCCAAGCTTTCTGACATGTACACAACGTGTCCTTGAATGTTTCATCGAAACCAGGTGAAAAAGCCCCTTTCAAGCTTGTCAGATGTGCTTATATGAGGTTGCACAAAAGAAAACTTTGCGAAGGAGCTAGAGTGCTCAGAGTCGCGCAATCGCGTTTTCAGCCCGAGAAGCACTTTAGTACATGCATGCAGGGATTCACTCAAAACACATGCTGATACCTGAGATTTCATGAAAATGATGATTCCACACACAAATCATCATTTATTCAAGCTTTAATCATATTTTTAATCAACATATTTGTTTTTAATATGACCTATCATATTTTATATTGATTGCTATAAAAAGGTAAAAAAGCTTTTTCCGAGATTTCTGACATAAACACACTGTGTCCTATCATGTTTCATCGAAACAAAGTGAAAAAGCCCTTTTCAAGCTTGTCAGATGTGTGCTACAGTATGAGGTTGCACGAAAAACCACTTTCCAAAAGGACCTAGAGGGCTGAGATTTGCACAATTGCGTTTTCAGCTCCTAAGAAGAACTTTTGTACATGCATGCAGGGATTCTCTCAAAACTACGGTGGCCGAGAAGTGCAAAACAAATTAACAAATCCGAAAACACATTAACAAATCCGAAAACAAAACAACAAATCCGAAATTAGTATGCGTGAGTGTATGAGAGTGTGTGTGTGCCCTGCGATGGGTTGGCACTCCGTCCAGGGTGTATCCTGCCTTGCTGCCCAATGACGCCTGTGCCTATCTCAGGCGTCATTGGGCATCAAGGCAGGATCCGTTAATGTGTTTTCGGATTTGTTAATTTGTTTTCGGATTTGTTGTTTTGTTTTCGGATTTGTTAATGTGTTTTTGGATTTGTTAATGTGTTTTGCACTTCTCAGCCACCGTACAAATCACATGATGATACCTGAGATTCCATGAAATGATTCCACACACAAATCATCGGTTTTTCGAGCTCTAATCATATTTGTATCAACATTTTGCTTCTTATATTTCTTATATCTTATTTGCTTCTCATATTTCATATTGTTTGCTATAACATAAGATAAAAAAAGCTTTTTCCTGAGATTTCTCACATAAACATAGGGTGTCCTATCATGTTTCATCGATTCCAGGTGAAAAAGCCATTTTCAAGCTTCTCAGATGTGTGCTTATATTAGATGTGTGCTTATATGTTAGGTTGCACGAAAAACTACTTGTGTGTCATTTCCCTCAGAGAATCAGCAAGTGGTGAGTAAAGACTCTAAAAAGCTAGCATTTTATCATTTATCATTTTATTTCGGTATGGAAATATAGCTCCAAAATGAGCAAGGTGAAGCATCGTCACACGGGCACAGGCGCCATCTGTCTGTGAGAGAAACAGCTGCTGTAACGCTAACAAGCAACGTTATATGTGTTTTATAGACTTTCTGTATGGAAATATAACTATATATCGTCGCTGTCGGGCGGAATCCTCATATCTACAAAACCGTTATTTTTCAGGGAATTAAAAAAACGCTGTACCTTATCTGCAGTGCACAGGGTTTAGTCCGCGTTGCAGTGGATTGTCTTGCACTAAATTCCTGTCCTCAGACGAGAACCAGAACTAGCGGGGGTCAAGATTTTTTTTCTTTGAGCCCAGTGTTTTGAAGACATTTACCTCAGAAGACGTTGATTCGTTGCGACTCTTATTAAGGAGAAATATGCTGCGAATCTCTCCCGCGGAGTGAGGAAGAGGTGGACAGTTGAAGTGTCCAATGGAGTTATGAGATTTGCGCTCAAGCTATTTTCAAGACTTTAGATTGGTTAATAACTTGTAAAAGTAACAGACCCACGTGGGGACTGACCAATAGCATCGATATGTGAAAAAATATGAAATTGACCAAATTTGGACATACGAGGTTTCCGCCCGACAGCGACAATATGCACTATTATTGTGGATGTACAGTACTGTAGCTACTACATTATAACGCATTACTTGTTATCGTTTGTGTCATTGCTATATAGGAGTCAGTAAAACATTATATAAAATGAATTAGCATATTTAACCACCAGACATCGCTGTACTCCATTTGAACGTTTTATAGAAACTGCTAAGTGAATCCATGTTTTCTGTATTAATTCGTGTTAAGGTGCCAAATCGAGTAAGGATAAGGAAGGCTGGTCAAGGCACGTACTGTATCAGCTTGAGCAGTGCAGCATTTACAGCCACCATTTTCCCCCTGAGCAGAAAAACAGCAGCTGGTGAGTAAAGACTCTAAAGATTGCATTTTATCGGTTTATGGTAGAAATATAACTGTTGTGTTTCACAATACTCTTGCATTTGTTAACGGAAACTAACAATGAGCAATACGTTGATAGCATTTATTAATTATCTAAGTTCATGTTATTTTTCAACATTTACTAATACATTTTTCTAATTGAAAGTTGAAAGTGTTAACATTAATGTTCAATGAAGTAACATGAACAATTGTATTGTTATTAAATAACATTAAAGATTACTGAATGCTGAAAAACTTGTTAACTAATGTATTTACTAAAGTTAACCAATACAACCTTATTGTAAAATTTAGCTAAAATTTGTTGTGTAATTGCTAACTAGAAGGAACCTGTCTACATGCTGATGCAATGCTGTTCAACATTTTATAGAAACTGAACACAAAACAATAGTTTTCTGAATTTTTCATACATGAATTAATGAAATTTTACATTGTAATTTTGATTGTCACTTTTAAAGACTTGGAATATATTAGTCTTGTTAAGAGAAGAGTATTTGAAATATTGTCTTGTGTGTTCAGAAGAATATTGACCACGTGTGATGACAATTTTCATTTTGGGTAAAAAAATTTTTTAGATTCTTCAAGATTTCAGCCTTCTCTTTGGACTTGAAATATCTGCTAAACTTCTGGAAAGGTGGCCATCATTCAAACCAAAGTTGATAAACGAGGCATGTGCGCTTGTGACAACGCCATATCTGGAACAGCTTTTGCAGTCTGCCAAAGAGGAGCAAGGAGGATCATCTGAAGATACTTGGAAGGTAAATTGTTCAGTATTGGAAAAGCAATGTATCATGCCATCCCAGGTAGACGTCTTCCTTTCAACATGTTGAACCACCAAAAGGCTTTTGATTTTTATTCATAAAAATGACCTAAATGTTTTTAGGTGGTTAATAAATATGATTATTTCCATACAATTATTAGCCATATTTGTTTTGTTTTGATGTTTAAGTGTATGTGTTTAACTATGTGTGATGTTTAACTATATATTTGATGTTGAGTTTTATTTTGAGTCAAATGACAGTGTACTCTGTAGATTGGATTGGTTAAGTTTTTTTTTTTGCAGGATGGAACAGTATGTCTACTTTACTCCTGCTCTTGCATATCCTGTCACCTCAGCCAGCTGGGAGAAAAAGGACAAATAAGATTAGTGCTCGTCAAGCTGTAGACCACCTTCACAAGGTATGTTATGATTCCATGAATCTGTGCATAATCTAAAGTCAGTAAACCTCTAACCTAAATATATTCTTTTGAACAAGTACTATGTTACATTCCCTTCTTCTTTGCATTTGCAAGAGCAAATTCAAGAGCATTTGGATACTGATGAACGTCAACCTTCTTGCTTCCAACTTTTTTATATCATGGCAAAAAGTTCAAATTGTTATGTGCATAGGATGGTTGTTCTTTGGAAGTTAAAAGTTGTTGTGGTTTCAGAAGACATCTTAAACTTTTTCACACTTAAAATAGTGATGGAATTGAGTTTCATTGTATCAGTTGTTTGTGTTGATATGGTAGATGAAATGCCATTGTTCAGTAAAATAGTTGAAAGGAAGAAGTACATTTTGTTTTGATGAAAATGGAAGCAGTGTATGTTGAGCACCTGCATGCATTTCAGGTTAAAGAATTTGATTGTTTTTGCAGTGTAAAACAAAATGATTTGCAGCAACCTAAACCATTTGATCCTCAGATGTCATATGACTCTGATTCATATTTATATATTGTAACTGATTGTTGAATTTTGTAGTGCACTGAAAGTGGGAGTGCTATGCTGTTTTAATAAATAGATGAGGTGGTTTATTTTTATGGACTGCATTGTAAAATGCTTTGAATATATGCAGATATGTAAACCAATACAAACAAACGCATAAGCTATATAGTCTTCTTAGGATACATATTTCTGATAGTGATGTGTTAACACCATATGAAATTTTTGTCTTTATGAAGTTGTTTACAGCTGGTCATTTTGTTTTGATAGAGTTAACTAAGTAAGTATGTGTAAAATAATAAGATAACGTGGCTGAAGCGCTGACCTCACCCCGTGTGAGGCACATTTGAGAAACAGTTTCATAAATGGATTAAGAGAGGACATTGCAAAAAACGTCAAACAAACTTTTATCACCTGGGACACTGAAAAATTAGCTCTGATTGAACAGCATGTCGTCCATGCAGAAAAGCAGCTAAAGGCCGAGAGACAAAAAGAAAAAGACGAAATGTTAGAAATATAACACCGTCTCAACATGGTTCAGTTGTCTGAGGTCCGAGGAGATTCCATCAGAGGAAGGGGCTGTAGCCATGGAAAAAGTTTGCGGAAGAGGACGGAACAGACCTGGATTTCAGAAGGGATGTTTTATATGTGGATGTTCAGATCACTGGGCACGGGATTGCCCTAAGAAATATCGAGAGGAAACAAACTATCAAGAGGCCTGAGGTTTGGACAGGTTTGGGACGGTTGAGCACCCAGGGAGGGTAAGTCTGACTCTTTTAAGCAATGCAAGGATGAAAAGCTTAAGCTAACTGTTCCATTTCCACCTGTTACTAATTCAATGTCTAGCAAAGAATCTTTTTTACCGGTTCTCGGTTCCCAACCCTATTGGACAGTAAACTAAATACTACAGTATCAATGAGCCTTATCTACTTTTACTGTGTTGAAGACGTCATCTAAAACTACCTGATGACCCACCGCCGATTCTCTTTTAATGATATCCTCATCTTTCTTTCAACACATAAACACAAAAGTGTGCTTGATAACTCAACAATACGATGTCATGACCATCCGTTTTATTTAATTCTACTTCTATTGTGAGAACGGGGGATTAGTTGTGGTTATTAATTAAATTAAAACAAAATAAAAAATAAATTAAATTAATTAGTGGACGCCCACATTACCCGTGAGCCTCAGCGGAGACGGCTGCTATGGAGATGGAGCAAGCCGCTTTGCGATTGGGTGATTTCTGCAGGCCGCGAATTCTCCTTTATTACGCTCAAACCACTTCCCAGGTAAAGCCACGAGACTTGAATGTAAAGATCAAATTTGTTTACATGTTATAATTGATGCTTTTCTTTGCCTTTAGCCTCACATGGTTTACATGTTAGAGCAACGAATTAAAGGCCGACCAACGGTTTCCACATTGACAGTAAATAAAGAAGAAAAAAAGATGCGCATTTTGTGCAGTCATACAGAAAATGGGAAAAACGTGGATTTTATTGATTGATTAAGTATTTTAAGGTAAATTGGTATCTCTCACTACCGGGCTACACATTTTAAACCTTTTTTCAACATATCTAGCCTTCACTACATAATGAACTTTTTCTGTTCTCCCTGCAGATCCTGTCAAACTTCACCTTCACCCTATAGATACACCTGATTTCCAAAAACCAAAGGCACCTTTAAGAGCCAACCTCTATCTATCTATCTATCTCTATCTCTCATAACCTCTCTGTCCATCTATATTTCTATCCATCTCTTCAAACTCTGTTATCTAACTCGGTTTCTCTATTTCTCAATCTTTCCTCTCTTTCTGTGTTTGTCTACTCTGTCTTATCTGTGTCTGTCAGTCTGTATCTGTCTGTGTTGCAATGGCCACCAGATATATCCTTGACTCACAGGACCCCCATTACCAAAAGGACAGACTCATGGCTCTTGAACTGAAACTTGACTACTTTATAGCTGAATCCAGGGTTAGAGTTTTTATATACCTCAATCATTTTATACTTGAACATACAGATAGATTTCAGACAGGTATATTGCATGATGCAGTTAAGCAACTAACATCCTATCATGCTCTCTGGCATATGTAAATGAGGGAATATGTTTTGGAAGAATGCAGCTCCATCCCCTGAGTTAGAGACTTCTATGCCAAGGATCATTCAAGCCGTTAACACCTTACTAACACACTATGTTGTGTTTTCTTTTCACTAGTTACCGTTCTTTTGGTTCCAATACGTTTAACATCATCAGTCTTACAAGAAATATTCACTCCAAGACACAGAGAGCAGCTTTGGAGAGGAAACGTGCAGGCTCTGGAGGAGACCCTCCACGGACCTCTAAAAGGGTCTTTGTAGGTCGTGGCAAGCCGAGGGGAAGGCGAGGAGGGCGACGCAAAGCCTCAGCTACAGGTTATATGTGAATTATTTGACGTTTGTTGGAATTTACTATGTAAATGGTGGACCAACTGAAATTAGAACACTGTGATTGATTGTTCTCACTCACTCACTCATTTTCTACCGCTTATCCGAACTACCTCGGGTCACAGGGAGCCTGTGCCTCAGGCGTCATCAGGCATCAAGGCAGGATACACCCTGGACGGACTGCCAACCCATCGCAGGGCACACACACTCTCATTCACTCACGCAATCACACACTATGGACAATTTTCCAGAGATGCCAATCAACCTACCATGCATGTCTTTGGACTGGGGGAGGAAACCGGAGTACCCGGAGGAAACCCCTGGGGCACGGGGAGAACATGCAAACCCCACACACACAAGGCGGAGGCATGATTGATTGTTGAGAATGTAAAATACTCCAATATCCAAAAAGACATTCCCAAAAAGACAATATCCAAAAAGTTCATAAACCTTTTTGTGGCACTATTATAGAAGACATTAGCAAGTACTTAACAGAAATATGTCTGATTTCAAAAATTGTTCAGTATATACAATAGGTTGAAAAAAAAAAGAACATGAATGCAGTTATGTTGTTATTCTTCTGTGTTTTACAGTCACATACCCTCTGGTTGAGTGCTCCCTGTCATCCTGTCAGGGAGCACCCTGCTACGTCTCCCGTGCGCGACCCGCCCACAAGGAGCTCCTCGCCATCATACTAACCACACACCTGACTCTCATCTACCCACTCATTTCACCGCCTATATAAACACTCACTTCACACACACTCCCGGTTCTTTATTATATGTCTCCGTTTGCTCCTGTCGATGTGTGCAGGTTTGTGTCGGACGGCTTCTGTGTGCTTTTCCCCGCTACTAACCGTTCGTCTCGGACTCCTCGCTCTCGCCTCGGCTGCGCGTCCCTTCCGGCGCGCATCACGGACTTTCCCTCTCCTCCAGGTATCGCTATATAAAACTTTATTTGCTGCTACTTCGGCTTCCGCCTCCGTATCCGCATGACACATCCAGTGTGGAGGTTCTCTCAGAAATACTAAATTCTCAAGAGGAATTTGGTCAATAACAGTGAATTTAAGTTAAATCTAAAATTCATGTAAAAGTAATTAAAGACAAACCCTTAGACAAAACTGTCAGTGCAGTAGATGTATTAAGAACACAATGTAGTAAAGATGTGGTCCAGTTTGATACTGAATCATGAAAGTGCATTCAAAATATTGATCAGTTGACTTTTAATTGGTCCTCATCTAAATTGTCCTTTACAGCTTTATTTTGTATTTTCTTTATAGAGAAAAATATGGAGAGGCTCTCAAACATTTTGGCATCATGTTTTTCTGCTGAGCCTCAAAGAAGCTCTGCTTCATCATGGTCTTTTCGGCAGCAGAAAGCCTCAGAGCGCTGGAAAGAGGCAAGACTATACCACCTACAATGCCTTATCGTAAAGGAGGCTGTTGGTCATCTCTCGTGTTGTCTTTGCCAAGAGCCTGCTGTTATGTTGGTTTTCAATAATATTAAACTTTAATTACCCAGGGTCGGTTTGCTGAGAATTAATGCTCAGTGGCATGCTTTATAAGCTAAGATGCATGTCTTGTGGAAAGGTAGAAAACTTGTATACCCAGATGAAATCCACATCAATGAGAAGTAAATCTAGGAACTTTGTGCTGTGAGGTGATGGTGCTAAACACTGAGCTACTATGCAGTCCTATCAAATCAGAACTACTCAAAGTAAATTTGAAAACTTCACAAATGACCAATTTGTTTGGAATTTGGTGTATTAGACAAATGTAAACAAAGTAGGTGTGATACTTCTCAAGAAGTACGAGTGCTATACTGGGATTATAGGAACTTAAGCAATGACTCTCAACCATTCACAATGTGCAGAATGAACTAACTGTTGTAAAATAAAGTATGTGGGAAATGTTTATTTTTTTTAAATTTACTTTTTTGTTCCAAGGGCGTTTTGACTTGCATCAGCCACTATATGAATGTCAAACATGCCAGCAGCAGTGGACTCCTGATTCGAAGGACCTCCTTAGGAGTGGATATGGAGTGGATATTGGCCAGCCTCTGTCAGCAATTCAACGCTGTATACTCAGGAGGGAGCTCCTTTCAGGAGCTCAAGGTCATCGCTCCAGGATTCTCCAGACAAGCCTTTGCAAAACTGCTGGAGCATCAGACTAAATGTGGCTGAAGATTAAGTGTAATTGTTATTACTGTTATTACTTATAACACGTCTTTCCATATGCAGACATCACAAATGCTATTTATTTCTATATATCTTCCAGAATGGACATATCAACGGCGATGCACTGCAGTGGAGCTTTTTGGGGTTTTCCTACGCTTCTTTTGAAGACCAGCTCTGCTGTAGTGCTCCTTTCACCTGACCAGCCTGCACACCGGAAATGTTGGCTGTTTCCTCCAATGGGAACAGAAGGCTATCGCTTTCACCGAACCACAAGGTGGTTTTTGTTTCAGTATTTTTATTGATTTACTTACTTTATATATGCAATGGATGGATTCTCTATATATCTTGCTTCTTCAGCTCTGATGATCCTGGTTTTTTGAAGGGCTCTTTGTGGCTGAAGACAGTGTGGTGTCTATGTTTGTTGACACCATACAGAAAGTTTTAATCTTAATTTGACTCTTAACTTTAATCTTTAACTTGATTTTATTTGATTTGTTGTTTGTGTGTTATACACACAGGGAAGAAGCATATGTGGGGACTCCCAGTGGACAGCAGCGAGGGAGACTTCAAGGAGGGCTTCCAAATTGGATGAAGAGGGGATGGAGGTTGCTGTGTTGCCATGGGTTCCTTCTGAAAGCCCTTAATATGTACGGGGGGGAGATTTGCCTACCCCCCTGTATCTTCAGAAGGAGCTCATGCCAGCCAAGGCAAAATTCTCTGCTATGGATGTGGCTTGCAAATATTGGCCATACTTGGAGAAAGCTGCTCCTTCCTGCCCTTCAGGAGCTCACCGAAATGAAACCCTTCCTCAGCATAATGCATGCTCGAGACCATGCTACAAAGTGTGCGGTATGTATAATATATTTGCATCATATGTACATTTGTAATGTTTACAAGCACATTAATAATATGAAATGAAAAGGCTACTATACTAGGTAGCCTTTTTGCTTAACAATTTCTTGTACAGATTGTAGAGCCCTTTGAGGCAATTTGTGATGTACTGTAGGGATATATAAATAAAATTGACTTGAATTGATTTACATTTCTTCCACCCTTTACTAACAGATTAAATGGAGTGGTAGGAACCAGGAAGGAGCAGGAACAACAGCCAGAGAGGAGGTGGAGCAAGTGAACAGCTACAGTACCTGTCATGTTGTGCCCTGACTACCAAATGTATATCCAAAGCAGGTGATAAGTGTTTGCAAAATTCCTAAATAATTTTATTAGATTAAGCATTATTTATTATAAGCATTATTTGCTTTCAACAGCATGTGTGGACATGGTTACTTTGCATGCAGTGGGGTGGAACCACAAAGTCTCTCTGTACATCAGGCACTTTCCACAAGCTATGTGAAGGTAAGTCTACTATTAATTGTTTTGTGTCCTTTTGTTGTGTGCACTTGTCAAGTTTTACTCCTGATTGTTGTATTATTAATAACACTGTTTATCAGACTTGTCAGAGACTTCAGGATGAGACTACAAGGCTAGCTGAACTCAGCAGAGTTTCCCTGTTTTGTTGGTGCTTTTCAAGTTACCTTAAGCTCAGTCCAGTGTCATTAAATGCGACCTTATGACATTTGTGACAAATATGCATTTGGTGTATTTTCAATAAATTTTTCCAAAGATTTTATTTTTTTTTTTTTCCTCCATACATTATTTAAAAACAAAAGGTTTTATGGTTGAAAGTAAATAGCTGGAGAAAGAAACAAATTAAGCATATTTGTGTAGTCTTGTTTTAATTTGACATCACACTGCATTGTCTTTTTTTTTTTATGTCTTTTTACTTATTTACAAACTGATCTTGGCATTAAACTTGAGCTATAGGAGTAATGCATATCTAAGGCATATGCATAATGTATGCATAGCTTTGTATTAGTATTTATACATTTACTGCATGTATTTTTGCATTTTTAGGGAAACAAGTTCGTGTGGTGGGGAGTGGCTAGACCTGGGAGAGTTTGTGACTGTATTTGGATTGTGTTTTACTTTATGTACAGTAGTTTCTGTAAATACATAGAGGCAAACTCCTCACCTTTCAGTGAGAACATTTTGAGATCAAAATAGGTCATCTATAGGATTTGCATAGGGGGTTTGGTGGGCTCTCGGGGGTAACCAAATATTGATTTTTTTATTTTTTTTTTTGGGTAATGTTGCAACAATTTTTTGTGAAAAATTAGTTATTGACATATATAGGGTAATAATATGGAAAAAAAAAGTCCCTTGAAGTAACTACACATGAGCATGTAAAGCAAATAACAACAAAAAAGTGCAAGCATGCCCCTGCCCCGTGCAATGTTCTCACCTTTTTCCCCCACCTGTTTGCATCCCTGATGTGTTAAGGACCCCCTTGAAAACTAGATGCTTCATCTCAAGGGGTTTTATCCTTGTAATAAACTTGCAGAAGTATTGTCCAAAATGAAACGACCATCCAATGCATTACTACAGGTGTGGGGGGGGAAAGCCTGAAGTACTTGGGTTGGGACTGAAAACATAGATCATAGATCTCTCAACCTGGAGAGTAACATATGTCAGCATGGAGGTTCTACATGGCCCCTGCGTTTCAAAGTAATCCACCTAATACAATCAAATTTCTCAATTAAATATGCTCAATGTAAGTTGTTTATTTATTTAATCAACCATATCACTGTCATATTGTGTTTTGAGTTAACATGATGTATGGAAAAGTAAAAACAAAAATTATATTTTACAAGTTCATTTGTGGTCTTTGACAAAAAAAACAAATGAAAATACACCAAATGCCTACTTATTCACTAAAGGCTTAAAGAGTAATCATAATTTACTGACAAGATGCATAAGTTGAACTCAATATTCTTTCGCATGGAGTCTAGACAAAGGTGGTGATGCAGGGCCGATTAGCAATGTGGAGCTCAGTGGAAGGATCCATGGGAGCTGAATGGGGTGGAAGAGGGTCACGTCGATTTAGCTGAAATGACAACTGACAGCAGCTAAGGAACAGCTTTAAACTTTAACAACTATGACACGTTTGGTTCAAGAGGATTGCCGATTTTGTGCTGTTCCCATCAGAACTCAAGTCGCCAGGCCGCTACTGCCACTGTCTTTAGCACTGTGAGCATGGCGCACACTTGAGGGGAAGCTCTTGCCATCAGACTTTATGCTGACAACCTGCTGTATTTATCTGAGCTTCGTGTGCGTCTTCATAGATATCTATACATAAAACTGCCGCCATCTTTCTACAGGGCTCTTGTACTTTAAATGCATGGACAATGCCGGACTTCTGTGCTGCATTTGGATGTTTAAACAAAAGAAATATAAAAACCAGACAGCAAGTGATTGATTTTTCACAGGTGAGAATGTATTTTATGATATTGAATGTTAGGAAATTATATTTCTGGTTACGTTGGTTTGTTTCAGTCCTTGGTTAACAACCACAGCTAATCCATGCTAGTTACCCATTAGTTTTTGACAGTTAGAAAAACTGACAATGTTTGTAGAATCCGACGCTCTTAATAAGGACATTAAAAATAGACCCATGCTTTTTTTTGCTTAAAGGTGAAGACCCAACTTTATGTATGTTTTGTAAGATTCCCTTATCTGTCAAACATATTTTATAAGATTTGTCCTGGACTTAGCACAAGCAGAATGCTCTTTTATACAGTTACTTCACTTAAGGACATATTTAATGACATTATGCCTGAAAAGGGTTTGGATTTTTTTTTTTTATCATATGTTAATTAAAAAATGTATATGACTTGCTGTTTATATTTGTTTTGTTTTTATTGTATTTATATGATATCTGTGTTTTTGTAATTGAATTTTTGCCATGAAAATAGCTTTTGATTGCTGACATGGCATTAAATAAAATAATCAGAATCTGAATCTGTTTGTAGATTCCCAAGTGATAAACAGAGACGTCAGTCATGGACAAGTTGCAGGGATACTAAACACTTTTTTTTTTAATGGTTAACTCAGCTGACAGTCCTGGAAGGATGTCACCAGTTAGGTTCGCAGTTCAACCTCAAAGTCAAACTTTTTTTGGTTTATGTGACTTTAGTACATACTTATTTAATGTTGCAAAATTATTGCGGGAAAAGAATAAATAAAAGATTGAACAGTCTTTGACACCTCAACTATCTAACTTTCACAGTATGTTCCTCTCAAATTTGTGATTTGCTTCCACCTGCAAATTGCTTTGTGTATCATATTTAATAAACCAATACAATTTAAATGTATAAATGAACATGTATAGTCACACCATTGTAGCAGTGTTACATGCAGTAGGCTATAAGGTAAGTAGTGATTGTTCATTTGAAGTTTACTCAAGTGGAAGAATGTAACTAATAAACTTACACCTACTAGCACTATGCATTATATTGTGAAAAAGTAGATTATCTTAATATCAAAACCTTAAATTTTCTCTGGACTTAATGATAAATACATGTCTGACCTTTGGAACGAACCAAAAAAACTAGAAATCGCATTATGACGATTTATGGTGATTTTATTTCTTTGCCTACTTTGACGCTAATGCATTAAGAGGAGGGGGTCCCCCGTACCAAGATGGCGGCTCAATTGACGCATTCGTTCCAATGTTCTGCCCTATACAAGGCGACATCTAGTGTATATATCTATGGTGCGTCTTGATGTCCAGCCGTTGCAGATAAGCTGTGTCTTTTTGGTTTCATTTGTATTTTCTCTTCCTGGTTGTTCTGTGTGTTTGTTTGTTAAAAGTGTGTGTTCGTGAATTGTTTCTGATGTAACATATAATTGCCTGTCACGTGTGAGTGCAGCGGAATTAATAAACAGCTAAAACTGTCCGTTTGACTCGCGTGTCCTTTTATGTTACTTGCCCCCTTCTCTAACGAGCACTTTGAAAGTGGGGTTCGTAGCATAAACGGGGGCTCGTCCGGGATCATTTTGTACGGATTGTTTCCTGAGAGTTCAGCTGTCTGTAATTAACGTGATTTGTTTGGTGTGGAGCGAATTGAGTTTGTGCTACACATTCTCCGGTGAGTCAGAGTAAGCCAAAAGGCAGTGGCGCCCCCAAAAACCTTTAATGGGGTGGACGGAGGAGGCCACAGCAAATCTTGGGGTGGCACCAAAAAAATAAATCAGTGTAGTGTGTGTGTTATACTTGTTTAGTTTTGTTTCTGGTTAATGTAACAATATGACTGTAAGTGCCTGGTAAGGTTTTGATGTCTTTTATTTTGAAATTGCCAATTTTTGGTACGTCACTTGGTGTCCACAGGTGCAAATAATCTGTGAGTTTGCGCGTGGATGCAGGTTGGAAGGGAGTGAGTAGCTGGTACGCTCACTTTCTGTTGACCGTTTCTTTTGTACGTTTCTTTGCATATACATTTCCTTTGAACGTTTCTTTTGATTTACAGTTACTTATTTTTCTATTTATTGGAGATTATCTTATCTTGCCATTATTCGGCTAACATTACAATAAACCACCAGTATGCAACTGAAACGCGTCATCTTTAACTCCCTCTACTCAGCCTCTTGGCGGCTACTGGTTGCTGCTACAATTTAGTCAACAGAAAACGGCTTGCTGTTGGATTGGATCACTGGGATCGTGGATCACTGGGATCGTGGATCACTGGGATCGTGGATCACTGGGATCGTGGATCACTGGGATCGTGGATCACTGGTTTGGCTACAGCGTTGCTGTTTTATTGAACATGAAGACACCCGTGTTGCTGCGTGAACCGCTGCGTAGTTTGTGTACCGCTTTATTGAATGAATTAGATTGGTTTGTAGTTGTGGAACAAGGTGCAAAGTTGCTACGCACTTGTTATCGCACGGTGGTGCTGCGCCTATTCATGAAATTATTGGATTGATTAATGCGCTGTGAGTACGGCGCTGTTTTGATGAATGTGGATCGCGTTGTGGGCAAAATGAATGTAGATGAGCCTGAGAACGCTGCTGAGAGCAGCAAGAGAGAGCCTAAAGCCCTATTCGGACGGAATTAGTTTTACGTGGGGACGTGGAGTAATGCAATTTTACGTCAGGACGTCTGTAATATTAATTGGCCAATTCGCACGGGACAAGACATCTCAGTAAAACTAGCAGAAGTGGGAGGGGTAACTCGCTTTACGCACCACAGTAACCTCCTTGTCATGTGCGTATGACGTTGCTTCCTGTGATCACGTGCGCAAACAGACAACATGGCGCCTCCATGCTTGCAAAACGCGCCAAAAAACAGGAAATGACGGAATTTACCGTACATATTTATCGGACGGGATTAGTATTACCTGAGGTAATTTTTCCGGACCTTTTTACAGAAGGTAAAAGTCGCCGAAATCTTTACTGACATTGTCCGTAATGATTACCGAGATGGCACATTCGGACGGGACTAAAATCACTGAGAAGCTCTGGTAATAATTACTTTACTTGTGATGACAATGTTCCACAAGTGCGTTCAATGTTGATATCTTTGAAATGTTTAAGGGATGATGTATCTGTGTTGCACAAAAAGATACTTGTTTCTCCCTCCTGATGAACTAAATAAACAAACGGAGTGGTTTGAATCAATATGTAAGCGCAATGATGGAATTGTGGAAGATGTGGAACAATGGCTGAAACATGCACTGCAGAACATGCACTGCAGAAATAAGAGAAGGATCTGAGGAGGAAAAAGGAACAAATGAAGCTTGACAATGAAATCGCTGTATCAATGGCCAAGATGAAAGTATATAACGACTCGAGATCGAAATCAAGTATATCTACTACGCCTCCTGATACCAATGGAAGAAACGGACTGGAACTGAATCTTTTATTCCTAATGTGGAATTATTCAACATACATCTGCATCTTATTCACAGACTCATGCTACCCAAGAGGATTTAATGCATTTCCCAACTCAGTCAGTTCAGCAACCGCAATATACTGTTTGATTTAATACAAGGCAGACACATTCTGCATTACCCAGCACCAGTCATGATAATGGACATGTACATGGACCTAGAGTGCAGGGTGCACATGGATCAAGTTCACATGATGGCTTGGAAGGAGGAAGTGTTTTTAAGCTTATTGACAAGCAAAATGAAATTGCTACCCTATTAATTCAGCAACGTAATCCGGCTTCGCTTCCACCAAGGGAGGTCTTGTTCTTTGATGGTGATCCATTACTTTACTATGATTTTATATGGACATTTGAAGAGGTAGTGGAAAGGAAAGCAGAAGGTGACGCAGATTGTCTACATTTTCTGGAGCAGTACACTAGAGGGCAACCTAAGGAGCTTGTTAGGAGCTGTCAGCACATGATTCCTTCTCGAAGGGTACATAAGGGCCAAAGCTTTGCCACAGGGGAGGCCACAGGGGACCCCTTGGGGGTGCCCCTGCCAACAGGACTGTGCTTAGTGCCAGTTCTGGCTATGGTTTACTGTTTATTGTTTTCTTTATTATTTTAGTTTATTTTATTTGGAGGTATTCCAGGGGAGAGATCAATCTCTTAATCGTACCCTCCGAAGACTAGCTATAGGATGTAGTTAGACTTCTGGTTAGTCAGGTAGGTCTGGAGTGTGTGTGGATTTTCCTTATTTGTATACTCACCGTTTTTGTAAATATAGCAACTTTTGATTTGAACAATTTCATAGATCAGCCAAGTGTTAAGAGGCGTTTCAAAAATTATTTGTTACTGATCGTGCAGCGCTATGAGATCTGTTTTTAAAACACAGTGTAAAGCGGAAATAAAATCTTGTATTATGTCTGCTTTGGTTGATAAATGGGTTTTTCCTCCTATGGAGGTTTCTGTGGAAGCAGCTGGTCCCATGATAACTGCTGCAGGAAGTCCTTCACGAGTTCCGGTTGGTGATCAGTCTACTCCCGTGACTGTTGGTGCAGAGGTAGGTCCACCATTCTCAATGCCTAAATTCGACCCGAGTTCTCTTTCTACCGAGGCTTTGCCTGAAATTAATTAGGGTGTGCGTTTAAAAGCTCGTTTAGCTCGTCTGCAAATAGAGACTCAGGATAGAGCTCAGGCGAGACAAGATGATTTAAAACGTCAGATTGAAATGTATCGAATTGATGCTGATACAAAAGTGTGACTTCGGCAGGTGGAGTTGCAGGCTGCTCAAGATCTCTCTAAGCCAGGGGTCGGCAACCTTAAACACCCAAAGAGCCATTTGGACCCGTTTCCCACAGAAAAATAAACACAGGGAGCCACAACACCCTTTTGACATCTAAAATGAAGATAAAATCGTTTATTACCATTATGGAAAGTATAGAAAAAACTGTAGTGTGTTGCATTTATGGAATCAATGAACTGCTACTGAGTAAACGAAATTTTATTTCTGCAAGCAAACAAAAATATTTTGAACAGTTTGAACTAACCTTAACAAAAAAGACGCTGGGTTGAAGGTTACTTTCAAATAAAATGTTCAATGTCTAATTGAGTTCTCTTCATATTCATGACATCAAAATTTTAACACTTTAAGTAAAGTTGGCCGCATATTCACAGATTCGAGTTTCCCGAGTCAATAACTCCTGAGATAAATGCTGTTACTACACAAATAACACCTCTTTTTTTATAGTAGTAATGTAGAGACGCAGCTACATCCCAATTTTCCTCAAAATCATCTTTCCTCCGCGTTGGACAAAATACACAAGTCTCTATGTGCAAACGGCTGAGAAACAGATTCCAAGGGACCGTCTGCAAAGTGCAAAAACCCGAAAAGCGAATACAAAAAACAGTCAATAACTTCACTGTAATACACTGTACACTGTACTGTGAAGTTTTTGATTTTTTTTTTATGAAAAATCATAATTATACAAAGACATTTCTCCCAAATAAGTGTTGTAGTATAACTATCAGGACATCAGTGATGTGTGAGCTGAATTTGGTGACAGTACAGTGTATTACAGTGAAGTTACTGTTTTTTGTATTCGCTTTTTGGGTTTTGCACTTTGCAGACGGTCCCTTGGAATCTGTCTCACATGCGTGGAACCGATCGTGTTGCTGTACGGATCGAGTAGCGACAGAGACTTGTGTATTTTGTCCACCGCGGAGGAAAGCTGATTTTGAGAAAAACAAAATATGACGCATATTTTGAGCGACAAAAAAATTAAACACGGTTTATTTTAATGTTACAAGAGCATAATCTTAGAATTTCATTTTTTTAAAAACTAACTAACTAAAATAAAATAAATTTAAATTAAATATTTATTTTCTAAATCTACAGGGAGCCGCAGCAGTGGTATGAAAGAGCCACTTGCGGCTTCGGAGCCGCAGGTTGCCGACCCCTGCTCTAAGCAAACGATTCCTAAAACATCTAGTAGTTTGAATGATCGCTTTGAGGCAGCTGCTGGTCCATCAAATCCGAATGTTGTCTCCCATAACTCTGTTCCATCAGGTCATGTATCCGAGTCTGTAGTTGAGTCATGTAGTTGAACGTATCGCGAGTGCTCTGAAGTGGCCAAGTTTGGGCCTTAATGTTAGTGTAAATTAACAGGTAAGGCACAAGATGTGTGTGCGTCTCTTTCATTGGAATAGAGCATTCAGTATGATGCTGTGAAAACTGCGATTCTGAGGGCGTATGAATTGATCCCTGAGCATTACTGACAACGTTTCCATACCACAAATAAATCCGCATCTCAAACTTCAAGTTTGCTCGTGGGAAAGCGTGGATTAAACGCTTTAAAGTGTGTAAGGTTACGGATTATACTTCTTTGCGAGAGCTGATGTTGATTGAGGAACTTAAGAAATGTGTTCCAGAGCACACTGCTTTGTACTGAAATGAACAAAAAGTCAGTACGGTGCAGCAGGCTGCTGTATTAGAAGACGAATATGCTCTGATGCACAAAACGGTGTTTTTTAAGCGTTTGAGTGATTTTGGAGGTCCGGCACCACATGAGATTGTCTCTGATGGTAAAAGCAAATGGGTTCCTAGTAGTCCGTAAGAGTCACGTAAAGAGTGTAGTTATTGTCCCAAAATGGGACATGTGATGGCCAAATGTCATAGTTTAAAACGAAAACGCGAGCGATAAGATTCTTTGCCTGTTCAATCTCGAGGTCTCTTCATCCTGCACAACTTCTACTCTTGATCCCTGTTTCCAGCCTTTTGTGTTTGACAGATCCGTGTCTTTAAATGGTGTCGAAAGTCGCAAACCAGTGCGAATTTTGCATGACACTGGAAGATCTCAGTCCTTCATACTGTCGAACATTTTAGATTTATCTGGGGGTTCTGCATGTGAAACCAGCACGATTGTGTAGGGCATTAAAATGGGGTTTGTAACCGTTCCTCTCCATCATATATGGATAACTTCTGAATTGGCATCTGGATGTTTTGAAGTTGCAGTTCACCCATCGCTACCTGTAAAAGGTATTGACTTTATAATGGGAAACGATATCACTAGTGGTAAAGTTATGACGGTTGTAAAGGTAACTGATGCTCCGAACAGAGATATGCAGTCTGATGTGCTAGCTGAAATGTTACCTGACGTTTTTTTCAATAAGTGCTGTTACGACACGAGTACAAGCCAAACGTGACATTCAGGAGAAGGTTAAACATATTGACTCGGTCTTCTCAGATATTCTAGGAAATTATGCATTTCCAGAATTTTTGCATGCTGCTAAAATGATGCCAAGTTCACACGTTTGCTCTCATTTAGTTTCTGATGCGTCAGTGTCATGTGACGCCCTGATTGATGTGCAGAAAAATTATTCGACCTTGCAATGTAATGTTGGAATGTGGTGCATCATATTATGCTTCCCTCACAATTTTGACAGCATGTGCTAAGTTTAGCTCACGATCATCCTTGGTCTGGACACCTCGGAGTTAATAAAACCTATAATCAAGTGCTCCAACATTTTTTTTCTTGCCAGGTTTAAAATCCGATGCAACACAAATAAGGTTTTAAAGAGTTCTGAACTGAGCCCTGACACAGCACCACAAACAAACAAGGTATTTTCGAATTTTTTATTTACAGCTCATGGAACAAAGGCAGGATATTATAAAAAATAATGGGGGAGCAATAACTTTAGGAAAGGGCAAGGCAACAAATAAACAAAAAAAAAAAAACAACCAAAGAACAGGTTTGCCTGTTTGGAAAAACACCTAGCTGGACTAGCAAATAAACAGTGAAACAGTGGCTAAGATGCTGCATACTGCAACAATAAAAAAAAAAGTACAGAAAAGAAAGAAAACAGACATTTGTGACCACCCATAACAATAAAGAATGTCTCTAGACATAACACAGGTCAATCACAGAAACCTTTTAAATGCTTACATAGATGGCATGACTAGAAATAGTCATATAACCTGAAAAATCTTTTAAAGCCTAGTTTAAATGCCTTTAGGCCAGATGTGTTTAGATGTAATGCATCTAAATTTTATTTATCCCATACACAACCATACACATCTGTATTGTAAATGTAGAATAAAAATGGAATAAAAATAGAAATCCAGTTAAAATGGAAATGTCCAGTTCAACAGGACCTTCATGCTGACTGGTTCTCTAGATTTCGGCACCGTGGCCTATATGCTACATGTGTAAAAAGTATGCGAATTGTAATGGATCCAAGGTGTCAAGTAAGATGTGATGCAGTCTCAGACCAGTGTTTCAAATGATTTCCTCATGATTATTCAGGTATTTGAGAATATTTGATATGTTTTCTGATAACCTAGGACGGGGTCGGCAACCCGCGGCTCCGGAGCCACAAGTGGCTCATTCATCCCTCTGCTGCGGCTCCCTGTAGATTTGGAAAATAAATATTAAATGTATTTTATTTTAGTTAGTTTTTTAAAAAATGTAATTCTAAATTCTAAGATTATAATGCTCTTGTAACATTAAAATAAACCGTGTTTAATTTTTTTGTCGCTCAAAATACGCGTCATAACTGCCGACTTGTGAAATCCGACACACAGAAGCAGACGCATTTTTGGTTTGCTGCAGCCGGCAAGTTAAAATTTTGATGTCATGAATACGAAGAGGACTCATTTAGACATTGAACATTTTATTTGAAAGTAGCCTTCAACCCAGCGTCTTTTTTGTTAAGGTTCAAACTGTTCAAAATATTTTTGTTTGCCGGCAGAAATAAAATTAGTTTTTTCTATACTTTCCATAAAGGTAAAAAATGATATATGCAGTGTTATCTTCATTTTAGATGTCAAAGGGGTTTTGTGGCTCCCTGTGTTTTTTATTTTTTATTTATTTTTTTTCTGTGGGAAACGGGTCCAAATACACTCTGAGTGTTTAAGGTTGCCGACCCCTGACCTACAGTAGGATAATGGATCGCCTTAAGGAGATATCATTCTACAAAATCTCATCACCTGCATCATCTTGGGTTTCCCTTGGCTATGTGTACACAACACACAGCTGTCAGGGCAGACCAAAGAGCTTACCCTAATGGTCCTGTCTACAGAACAATGCAAAACTATGAAAGACTTTATCGATGAAGCTTTGGCGGCCTGTTATTTTTGGCCAGTCACCTGCACCACCGGCAAGATTCTTTTTTGCACATTGCACATTGTCTTTACTTTACAACACTTATCTTAGCAACAACTCTGTCAAAGCAAAGCAATGTGAGTTCCTCAAAGACACCATCATGTTCTTGGGATGTGTGATCACAGAAGGCAGGGTTGAGCTGGACCAGAATAACCCTTATGGCGAAAGAACGTTTCTTGGGCTTTGCAGTTTTTACCACCGTTTTATCAGAAACTATAGTTCCATTGCCTCCCTATAACCTCCCTTCTGTAGGGCAATCCTAAGAAAATCCACTGGAAAGAAGCCTCTAATTCCACTTTTGAAAAACTGAAAGCATGTTTCACCACGGCACCCATTGTAGGCGTTGACTCAAGGGAGCCAAACACCCTTTTTGGGTCATTACTGATTATAAGAAACTTTAATATACAGTATATAGCATACCAAACGCCTTAACCCACACCAAGCTAACACAATTTACCTCCAAAGTCTGGAGAGTATTCTGCTGCCACCTGGTCATTTAATAAAAGTCTTACGTCAAGCTGTGACCCACAATCTAATGTTCAAGTGGAATGACTCAACCAAGAGATTGACTATCTTAGAATCTACTGCAACAGAGAACAGTATAGTGGGTTTCTCCCTTGGGCAGAATATGCGTAACATTTACTCACACACTCCTCCAAAGGCCTAATGTCCTTTCAATGTGTGCTGGGCTACCAGAACCATTTGTTCCCCTGGTCCGGTGAACCATCTTACATCCCGGACGTAAAAAACTGGATAAGACCAAGCCAAACTGTATGGGACAGTACTCATGTTCGTCTCTAATCGGCCATGCTCAGACAACAGATCCAAGTAAACAGCCAAAGACACCCACACCACCCGTTCCAAGTAAGGCACTCCACTGATCACCTCAAGTTAATACTTCCCTATTGCAAGCTAAGTGCTCAGTTCATTGGCCTGTTCAAAGTTATCTCTCAAATCACCCACGTCACTTATTGCATCTCACCTATGTTACATGTCTTCCTGCTTAAAGCGTTACAAAATTTCCCCCAAATAAGAAAACATCAGTCAACAACCTCTTCCTCCACTAGACATTGAGGGTTCTCCCACCTAGCTTGTTCATAGGAAGAGAGGCTCTGTAACATCCCCATCAACATGCAAGCAATTCCCCATCTAAACCAGTCGAGGGAACCCTCACCCGAGTTTTGTCCCACTTCAGGGTCAAGATTGTTTCCATTTTCTGTGGACATTTAAGCAGCTTTTCCATAATGTATTGCTATTTTTCTGCCTTACCGTGTATAGCACCTTGCTTATTTCTTTAACTATGACTTTCCCGTTTTGCTGTCATTTCAGATTTGTTTGCCAGTGTGTTTTGTTTCATCAGTTTTAATTGTTTTTTGCCTGTTCTTTGACCGTGCCTTTGGATTATGATTTGGATTTGTTCACTTTGGATTTTGCCCTTAAATCTGCTTACGGATCCCACACTTTCTGCCTCTGGTGCTTCTTTACAGATACCTTTTTCAGTGAGAATTTGTGTGAAATTTAGTTTATTTGATGTATTAAACTGCTGATAAAACGGATCCTATGCTAAAGCAAACTTTCCAAAAATGCCCTAGCACAACTCAAATGCCAAAAAAAGCAAATCAGGTCAAAGCACACATCAAGAAAATGCCAATTGTGCTTTTTGCAGTGTGTACAGGTGCATTGTCATGGTTCAAGATCCCTTTCTGGGTCCATTACATCTCTGTTCTTTATTTCCTGATATGCCAGGATGTTCTATTGAGCAAAAACAAAGTTTTACGCAAATTTAGCATCACTCTAGATTAAAGGGAAAAAAAACACCATCAAATTCACATGGACAAATGACAAAATACCACATGCATCCATTGTATGACATCACTTAGAATAATGATTAACCAGACTGAAAGAATATACTAACTATCAGCAAAATTGGCAACTATGTCGTGTGTGAGTGTACACAAATTAGAATTCTATTCTATTCAGCACAACTGAGAATTTATTTTCCAAATGTTACTTTTCAACATTTTCAGTGTGTCCGTATGTTGTTTGCTGCTGTCACCTGAAACATGGGTTCATTAAAAACTCACTTGCATGGAAAACCTATAATGGTTTGTTCTTTGTCTCAGGCTGATTCTGTAGATGTACATTGCCAAACATATTTTACAATCCATAGTGCTTACAAAGTATATACCAATGCAAAACAACAATGTGTTGACTTATTAAAAATATTTGGCTTTAAGCAAAATATAACAAAAAAATTCCTAAATATGTAAAATAAAAAACTTTGTGCACAGTAGCATACTGTGGCAATAGAATTCAGTAATTTCATCAACTATAAAAATGATTAATCTCACCTTTACTTTGTTTTCAAGTATTATTATTCATTTTTCTTGCATTGCCCCTGCTTCTACCCAAGTAGAGGGATCCCATGCTGCTGTGTTCTGTCGTGGAGCCATAATATTGCTTGCCATTATGCTCAGATTTCCTAGAATTCACTCTGGATGATGATGTCAAAGAGTTGATGGAATTCCTCTGACTAAAATGTTAAAACATTATGTGACAGTAAAAACCTAATTTTCTAAACAAATTTTAAACACATTCAATACTTGTTTGTGTAATAAAATGACGTATTTGCTTTTTGATTTTTGACAGTAAGATTTTTAGTTACTGAGAACTGGTAAAGTTAGTCAATAGATATTATGTGAGATATATCTATTGTTTGTTTTTCTACAGAACTGATCAGTAATTTTTTTACTGATATTTGTCATGTTTTTGTGCTGCTTCTATTCCAGATATCTTGCTGGTCCAGAAGATCAGAACTGAGACCCAGCTCTGCGAATCGGTGGATTAACATTGATGGTGTTCTCAGCAAGCAAGCCTGCAGAGAAGGAACACACTTCTAATTCTGCATCACTTACTCTGTCCCTCTCCCACAGCTTCACCCTATTGCCCCATTCTCTTGTGCAGCATGCTCTTCTGCAGTCTCTTCATTCAGCTCCTCTTCCTTCACTCCTGAAGAAAACTCCCTCACGTCCTCTGCCAAAGAGAAAAAAAAAGGTATTTGGAGTTGGTCATGATTCTGGAGTTCAAGGTGACTTTCAGATTAAGTTTAGTGAATGATGATTGGGATGAAGAAAAAGATTGAAAACACCACCTTATTTTTTCTATTTAGGGGGGAGGGTCATTGATTTTGCCCTGGAGAATGTGTTACGTGTGGCAGAAACAAGAAAATCCAAGGAGACAGAGGTGTTTAATGATTCTTTAAATTCACTATGCAATTTCATGGAATAACATGATAAAATGGACTATCAGTTATCATATATTATACTGAAACATAGTGAAAAATAATTATCTTTCTGTAACCAAATTTGCCCTTACTGACCAAAGAAACCAAAAGCCCATTTACTGGGCTTGTCTCACAAAATCACAAGTCACTTGAATTCACGTCATAGTTAGTAGTTGGCACAAAGTGCAAATGGCCATTGCCAGAAACAACTGTGCATTTAACATTTTCAGTGATTTGATGTTTTCATGGAGAAAATTTTATTGACATTTGATCTGACTATTGCTTTAGCTAAAAAAAGCAGCAAAACAGAGTTTCCAGTTGAATCCTTTCACTTTACCAAAGCATCTTGCTGTCTTTGATTTTCTTTTATATATCTCCTGTCACATATTCTTTAAACATTTACTCTGCACAATAGAACTCAGTGTCAAACTCTATAACAGTAACATTGTTCACACATGCAAAACACGATAGTATATACATTTTATATTTATAAAACCCTAAAATGCACACTTACTGTACATACTATCCTTCAACTATGAAGGATAGTATGTACAGTAAGTGTGCATACTATCCTTCAAACTACAGTATGAAGCAAAATGTGAATAGCTTTAATAAGAATGCTAAATTAAATAGTATTGAAGTAAGCTAGTGAGGTAGAAAACTATATACTGGGAGCATAGCACAAATGAAACCATAGAGAGGTGAATGTGAATAATATGCATAAGGTGGTTAGGTTACAAAGAATAATAGCAGAATGCATAGGAGTAATTAAATGATTTGTAGGGAGGCAGGGCAGAGTGTGAAGCATGATGAGATCCAAGGTGAAGAGCACACATTAAAACATGGAAGAGAAAACTGGAGATTTGTGTAAGAAATAATTTTATATTTCTCACACATTTAATATTACATATTATATTTTATATTAATGAGCAATTCTAGCTCTGGAAAAAGTCACACCATCAACATCAATGTATGTACGTAGCATTATGTATTTTGGTCAAACAATCAGTGTTTTAAAAAAAAAATGTAATTCAATTACATTAATACTTATGTAGCAGCCGATTATTGTGCAAAATAATGCTAACTGTAAAAAATTGTAAAGTACTGCTAAATTTAATCATAAATTATACAAAAAAATTAGTGTTGACAAAACATGTCTGTTCTCTTTCAGATCCACATCCCCAACCCAGCATGATTTTTCAGAGTATAGTGTATAGTGTAGTGAGTGCTTTACCCTGCTTAATATAACTGTTTTGCCCCACTGATTACTTGTGAGTCTTCAGCACTTTCTACTGGTAATAGCTTTAAATGTACATAGGTGTAGTAAATAGAAAATTGCAACTTTTCAGTGCATTGATGAATGTGTTTCAAGGGGCATCTTAGGAGAGTAAATTCTTTGAGACCACAAAGTATTTTCATTATTGCTCCATTTACACTCATTTATGTTACAACATAAAGCCTGTTTTCAATGCAAAAAAAGAACTATGATCTTTCTGATATGATGTTTCTGTGTATGCTTTTCTAACTTTGTACAGGTTGGAAAAGCACACACACAGGGAGGATATAAGAGTGAATGGTCATAACACCAAGTTCATTGAAGTAAGGAAGCAGAGCCTCCAGGTGCAACATCTGAAGCTACAGAAAGGGATAGTGCGTATTTCTAAAAATGGCATAGCTTAGTTTATGCATTGATGATGATGAAGCTACCACAGCAGTCATTGCAACTCACTCAAGTCCCAAATTTTCATGTAATACAGAATAAAGCCTATACTCATCAACTGACAAGAACATGGTATCATCTGTAGGAAAACATGCTGTCACTCAAGAAAATATTTGTGAACTTGATGCTCACAACCAGAAATATAATATCAGGAAATTTACATAACAGTATCAGAACAGACAGCTTACCAATACTCCAACCCTTGGTCACTTCCACTGACAAACCTTCTCTTCCAATAGACAAAAATGCATGACACATGTCCAAAGCAATTGAAACTAAGGCTCTTTATTTGTCATATCCTATGTTAAAACCTAAAACAAATAAAAATTTAATCACACAGTGGCAACACATAGCGATACAAAGTCTTCCACTCACCCACATTATTCTCCACTCACATTATAACAGTACAGAAGTCCCCCTCTTTCTTCTCTACATAGAAGAATCCAGTGGAAGTTTGAGAGACCGTTTGAACGTACCCCTGTTTGAGTAGTCTTCTATGGCTTTGATTTCTGTAGCTGATAGGTGTGGATTCTGTATAGTTCCAGGCATGACCTTGATGGTGTAGTAATTAGTCATGGGCAGTAGTATGTTACTTTTAAGTTGGCTATTTGAATATTTTTAGAGTTGGAGTCATTACTTTTAATTAATATTGAGGTAACAAGTATATGTGGAACTATGAGACGTGGAATGACAGTGGTGTGACCAGTTGATGATTTCTCATACACACCAGGTAATCTGGGAGTTTTGGGTCTGCATCCAGGGAAGCTGAGCATTATGGGATATTTGGTGATGATGACCAGAATTGATCTGTCCTCATGATGCCGTGAACTGACTTGGAGTGTTTTGAACTTGCAATGTGTTATAGATCCTCATTTATATCTAGTGCCCCATTGACCACATGAACTTGAAGAGGGTTCTAGAGTACCTGAGAGCTGAGGTTATTTGGATACTGAGCTGGATTTGTTTGCTCACTGCCTGTTTGTGTTCTGACCCCCAGTTTTCTCTGTTCATGATTCTCATTTCATGAGATTTCATATGGATTTTAATACATCTCCAGCAGTGGATTTGTTAAAGATACCAGGTGGCTATTTGATAAATATTGCTTGTCTTAGAACTGGGAAATTAGAAGTCATGACAAAATATCTACCATGATATTTCTACCAACAGTGCTACCAATTACTAGCACTGTAGGCTGGAATCACAAGTGTACCTTCATATCTTTCTGTAAAGCAGTTTTCTTACAATGTCCATTGTTAAAAGGATTGATGAATAAAATTTTATTTAAATTGAAATTCAAGTGTTGTCTTGTGTGTTATGACTACCAGAGGTCAAACTTGTGAACTTATTGTACTTTTTTTTTTGTTCCTTCCGATGTAGCTTTCCTGTTTTTTTTATTAGTGTAACAGAAATTTGTGTTCCTGTTTGTCTCGCTTCTTTTTATGTTGTGTGTGGTGTTTTGCCAATCACAGCATTTTCTATACTGAATATCTGCAAATCTGCACTTACATCTCCAACTATAACAAGTGCA
Organism: Tachysurus vachellii; assembly: GCF_030014155.1. NCBI lineage: Eukaryota > Metazoa > Chordata > Actinopteri > Siluriformes > Bagridae > Tachysurus > Tachysurus vachellii. Next base: position 22,546,141 of record NC_083469.1, read on the forward strand.
GAATAGGTAAAGTAGTCAAGAGGGAATGAAAAGGCTGAGCTGTGGTTCACTGGGTTTCAAGGGCTTTTAGGTATATAATCTGTTTGGGCTGTGAACTGACAAAGTTACAATTTGAAGACAGTCTTCATTTTAAGTTACATTATAGTACATTTTACAGTGAAATTAAAAATGTGTATGTTAAATGGCAATGAAATAAGATACTCTGAATATGGCCAATAGGAAATAAGGAGGTAGAGGAGCCTGGATGAAAACTTTGAATGGATGATTAGATAGATAACGAAGTTTTGATGGTTGGTTGGAAGAGAGGTACAAAGGGTATCCATTGCATGGAACAAGATAGTTAAAGATGGAGGTTAAGCATATAGAAAGATCCAATTTCTCTTACTCATTTACTCAATTGATAATAAATAAGTCATAAAGCTACATAAAGATTTTTGAACTCATGACATGCAGTAGATCTTGGATAACACAATGGTAATGCTAAAATAACCAAACATAGCACCAGGATGCTACAGGAATCTATGCCACTGAAATGTGTCAACTCATTTTTGCTTTCTCATAAAAACACATCGGATTACAGGAACTACTACTACTACTAATAATAATCATAAAGCCAAACGTGTATTATGACATTACAACAAAAGAGTAGCACGAGACAACAAATTTGTGTTTTCCTGAAAGTAGGAAATATGTGCACTGGACAAATGGAAGCATCATATGTATGTTCTGATCCAGACCAATGCATGAAGCAATCAACAAAAACAAATCTTACTGTATAAAATGTATTTTTAAATTAAGTCAAAGCAAATGTATTCAGCAGGGTGAAAATTACCTTTTAGCAAACACTTAACACTTGATTATTTAGCTGTGAGTAGTCACTATATCAAAATGACTGTAATCATTAATCCAATCTCTTTCAAAAGTTTTGCAGGCTCAGAATCCAGGAAGCTGGTGTCAAAAAAATTTAAAAAATGTTGAATGCGTGTGGGGTGGAATCTAAATTTTACCATCTGCTTTCTCCATAGCGCTATCATCTGCAAACCTTCTGGTGCCTGAAATGTTACCATAGTCAAATATGGGCCCTTCCAGCAGAGTCACAATGTCCATCCGGTTCACTTTGGTCAAAACCGTAGACAGAGCATCCGCTAGGGAAAGAGTGCATAATCTAGGTTAATCCAGTATACATATTTTCTGCAAAATACATGATCAGCACTTGCATAAAACACTGTCTGGGATTATGTCTTATTATATCTTAAATATACCATGTACACTACTTCAATGAAATACACAATATCTACTAGGAGCTAAAATTTAGAATAAAAAAGAAAGTGTATCACTGAGAAGGAGAGAAAAAGAGGCACATCCTTACTGGTTGCATTTTTTCCATGTCTGTTCACCCATGTCTTCAGTAGCATGAAACTCTGGGCAGTGAGGGAGTTGGGGTTTTCCATGCGGATATGATTGATCTCTTCGACTGAAAAATTCATTTCACGTGCCATCTCTGCATTAGATCACAAACACATCATATTTCTACATGCCACATTAACATTGCAAAACACAGGTGATGCACAGACCTGCACAGTTCCCAAAATGTTCCCTTTTTTCTTAAGGAAAATTCCTTAACCATCATTGTTATACTATTCAGAAAAACGGTCATCAATATGGTTTCTATATTGAATGTGTAACAGTGCACTACAATACCATATATTACCATATACACACATGATAGAAGGGCAGAGTATCACCTACTGTATGGCCCAAAATTCATGTTTACAATGTCATAATATTCTGATTCACCTTAAATATTCTAAACTATCCATAACTCACAGAGCATGGGATTAGAATATTTAGATAACATGAGTTTTAAATGTTAGATGGTACTTTTTTTTTTTTTTTTACTGACTTAAAAGCTGTTTTCTATTATTTGTTCCTGTATGCAGTTTAATGATTATACATAAGTCACTGAATTAAGCAAAACTTAAAAGGTTATACAAAACATGCATAACAACATTTTACATGTAACAATGCTGGAATTAAAGTTACTTGATTAAGGAGGATGATACAAGATACTTTTTAAGATAAACATTTAAATAAATCTCACCGGTCCAGCTAAGCCCCAGATGATCAGCCACAATAGCCATGCGAATATCTGTTCTCTCACATGGGCTTTGGGGACCTGTGAAACAGAAAATTAGATTATGAAAATAAGAATTGTTTAGAAATAATTAAATAAATCATTGAAACTAAAGAGATACAATTATTTGCTAATTTTGCTGCCTCTGGCCAACTATAAACTAAAAGCTATGTCATTTTTTATAAATTACAAAGGCGAGTCTTGAGATGAATAATTAGGCATTTAAGCATGAAATTGAGCATTCTACTAATAGTAAAGAAGTAAATACTGATACGTCAAATTACTGATATCTTTACACACACAGACTGTTGAGTGGACCCCCTCTAAACTAACATGCTATACCACCATATACAGGTGGAGAGAGAGAGAAAACAGGGCATTTTTCAAGTGCAGTAGACTTATACCATACAGAAATTAGAGGATGACAAGAATGACAGCTACTGCTCTCACCACAGGCAAACAATAGCTCATGCAACTAAAGATCAAGTGACATTTTTAATAAAGTTTTACAAACTAGGCTTGATCTCCACGATGGGGGCAACCTGCAAACCCCCTAGTTTTCCTTCTCTCACTGCCGGCAGACCTTGTGACCTTTGAGCTTTTGGATGTGACCGCCTGGGAGGTCCCATCAAAGCTGAGACTGTGAGAGAAGTTCTGGACCTGTGAGGTGTGATGAGCTTCTCTCCTCCTCCGGCTGCTCTGCCTGTGTCTGTTTCTTCTCATCTGAAAGATGCTAAGTCACACTAATGCTTTGAAGGAACTTGGATTACCTATATAGCCCACATATGATGGTTCTGACTGCTTCCACTAAACAATTATTTAGAGTCTCTTACGTCTTGTCTCTGGTTGGCAAGTGGGATGAAACTACCATTTCTGCCTCCCTAACCTTACCAAACTTGGGCCCCACAGCAGAGCTGACTGCACCATTCCTTTAGATATCTTTTACTTAAAATCTAGATCTGGGCTCTATACTAATAGAATCAAATTTTCAAATCACAGTTTTAACAGCCTGCTGAGATATCTGCTTGCCTGAATATTCTGCATTATATGTTAAACGTAAATCCTGCATTCTTGACTGGAAGTCTAGACTTGGGCTAAATTTTTATTTTTAACTCTTTTTGAGAGTCTGCTTTCTGCTAAGAGTCTGAGCAGAAGTCCTACAGAAATTAGCCTCTATCTGAATTTCTCCAGGTTTGTTTTGATAATGACTGCATGACTGGAGATTAAACACCATGCATTTAATTGGGCTGTACACTAAGTAATGCCAATGATGCCCTGAGTTGGATGGTTTTTGGATGTTTTAATTTTTGTGCTGGCCTTTTCCATCCCCTCTACTGCTCCCCCTCAGCCTTTGATTCGAATTACCTACCACCACACACCTGCCAATTTGTATCTTGTCCCCTGGCATCCTATTTGCGGTATGCTCACCAATCTGAAAAAATTGAAGCTTCTCTTCAACAAAGTCCTTCTTGCTCATGTCAATAGCACCACTGCGGGTCATCTCAAACATCTTGCCCTCATGGAACGGAAAGGGGTTAGCCTCGCTAGTTGGGGTGCTGTCATCGGTTGGTGTTCGAACTGGAGTGGTGTCTGGTGTAGTAGCTTGTGATTTGTCCTCCACCAATAAACTAAAACGTTTTGTATCTTCATCTGTGCTTTTCGTCCCAAACACTTTTTCCTCTTTTCCTTTGTTTGACCATGGATCAAAGTGCAGACATTTAGTGGAAACAGTATTAAAAGTTGAAGGTAATTCCTGCTCAAGATTGTAGCTGAAATAGCTATCTGCAAACTCTTGTCTATCAGGATGTCTTCCCTCTAAAGAGTAGATCTTGCATTGATCTTTACTACTTTCTTTTTTTTTGCCCAAGCTGCTTTTAGACTTTGTATTTTCATCCTCATTTGGTGTGCCCTGTTTTCTAACTTCCAGCTTGGTCTGGCTAGAGGTGCTATTGGCTGACTTTCGATCATTTGAAAGGCCTAATGTCTTGGTATCACTCAACCCATCATCCTCATCCAGCAAGTCATACCCATCCAGAGAGTCTAGCTCTGTGGCATCAGTGTCATGGGAAAATTCAGGCGTTGTTGCTATAGAGCAGTCAGTAACAGACTGATCATTACCATTTTGCTCATCCACCTCATCTCTCTTAATGACACCATGTGACACATAATGTGACTCTTTGTGATAGGAAACATTTTTATCTGGGTTTTGTGGCTTTTTACAATTCTGAGTCATTTTAACATTGTACTTCTTTAGAGGGATGGGCTGAATGACAGACTCATCACTTGAATCACTGTCATTAGCCCCAGGTGGAATAGGAGATGGTGGATATATCTGAATAACAGGCTCAGCAAAAAGGTGTCTGTCATGCTCCTCTTGAAGATTCACCTCCATCATCTCTGTGTCTGCTTCAGAAGGTGGCGAGTCCTTGTTCAGTTCCATATGTTCAGACTGTTGCGTACCATGGGGTGGAAGTGGTGGAAATTCAAAGTATGCTACATGTTTGTCTGTGGCTCTTGGTGACTCATAGTTCCTTTTGAAGAATTTTGATTGAGTAACAGTCTTGACTTTCTCTTCTGGTATGTGCCCAAAAATAAAAGGCTTGTCTTCTTTCTCTGATTCTTTTGGGATTGAGCTGGGTACATGTGCCTTAAAACCGATTTTAGAGACTGGTGCTTGGGAATTTACGTCATAGCTAACCTCATCAGAGCTGGGGGTCTCAGGAGTGATTGGACATCTTCCAAAATTGTCCATAATGATTATGTGCTTCAGTGTGTCATCTTCTGGGCTCCCCCCAGGTAAAGGCAGTTGCCTCTGTATAGCATTATAAAACTCTTCCTTTGCCTCCTGATTTGTGTGGCTCACATGGCTAACAACTTTTTTGTATGTGTTAGGTTGTACAGTGGCTGCCTTTTCCTCATACTGTTTTACCACTGGAATGCTGATATAAACTGGTAAAGGTTTAATATCTGCTGTAACATTTGGAGTCACTCTCTCTGTATATTCAATTTGTTCACCGTTAGTGCTAGTGCAGGTTACATTAATATGTCCTATTGACAACACATCACTGAATGATTTATTTCCATCAAAACTACAATGTTTGCTTCTATTTATTGTTGGTATGTGTGATGCTGTACCATCAATTTTAACAGATGAATCTAGCTCTATTGCACTTTTGGAATGGCCTACAAAACTGGATAAAACCCTAACAGGAATGTAAAATTCCAACTTGTTTTTTAACAAACCACCATATTTTCCAATACTGGTGGGGTCTTCCTGAATTGGTATATCAGTATATATGATCTGTTTGTTTGTTTCTTCTTTGTTTAATTTATCACTTCCTTTACTGTCAAACAAAGTGTTTTTTTCAAGCGTTTGGGAAATCTTTGACTTCTGGCATTTATGGTGTTCACTGCCATGACTTCCCCAAGTTGTGTCAACCATATCTTTGCTGTATAAACCTTTCTGTTGTTTGGGAATGGCGCTGTCACATTCATTCAATAATTGAGCTTTTCTGTCATTATAACTTTGGCTCCCATCACTGTCTAAAACTTCGTTTGAGCAATGCTGACCTGGCTCTTTTGGTTTGGGGTGATTCCCTCCAGCCACCTGATAGATAGGTAATTTATTTTCCTGCAGATTCTTTACTAGGGCACCAGAAGTTTGACCACAATGAGGCACCACATCTTGCTTTTTAGCCCCAGCTATAAATTTCATTCCATTTGAACTAACCTTACATGACGGCTGTAAACATTTAGTGGATTTACTTGCACTACTGACTACTGAGCAGTCCCTGTGTTTTCTGTTATCAACACTGTACTGAAGTAAAACACATTCCCCTGGGCTACTTGGAAGACTAGCACAGTTCATCTCATTAGGAGCATATCTTTCTTTAAACTTTTCAGTGCTCCACTGTTCTCCACCACTACCACCATCCATTGTTCTCTCTGGGCTGTTGTAGGTAGAACTGGGCACAGACTGAGTTTCTTGAATGTTTAGCCTATGATTTTTCTTCTCAGGGTGCTGGAGTTCATCCTTTAATTTCTCAGTTTTATTCCGGAAGAACCATGAGACCTCACTAAGCTTTTCCTCTGCTTCTTTGACTTTCACTTTATAATTATTAGACCCTTCAGTCAAAGTGTTGTCTTTGTCAGAATAAAAAGTGTCAAATTTCTCAGAGAATAGCATTTTATCTGAGTCCTTTCTCATAACTGAAGACTCTTCTTCATGGTACTCCACTGAGTGTGGTCTTTGTAATTTAAGAGTTTTGTATAAGTCTGGTTTGGTTAACTGAACAGTGGTGGTCCTAATATCATCCTCCTGTGTGAAAGGTGTGATTACTTTCTCCACTTTTGCTCTGTTTTGAAATTCCTTCTTGCTTCTGCTGCTTTGATAAATATGCATTTCTTTTTCAGGGTAATTTTTGGTTTCTATTATAATTACCTTTGTTGGTTCCGTTTTATTTCCTTTTTCAATGTGAACCTCAATAATGTGTTCCACTTTTGCCATTAAATCATTGTTCAGAGGTCTTTGTGATACATTACATCCTTCATTGCTGCCCAGATGTTCAAATAGTCCAGGTAAAACTCTGGATGAATCTTGGCCAGACTGTAAGGGTTTCATAACAGTCTCTTCCAACCTCTTTGAAGTTGTCTCCTTACTTGTCGGTTTGTGATATAACATTCGGGTGGTTGTTGTTATATGAGTCTCCTCTTTAAGTTGCATGCCTTTACACACGATATCGTTCTCTGTACTGAATCTGTTTTGATACATTTTTGTTTTGTCTTTATTGCAGCTTCTAGGCAACCTGAAATTTGTGTCAATACATTGGGCTGGAGAATTGGTTCTTTTGACCTCATCTGCTACAGGCTCAATGGTGTCCTTTGGAGGTTTGTATCTCTGTATGGCATGTACAGATTCAGTCTCTGTTTTATTCATGACTGGTGACATTTCCTGTAAGGGGGTTATTGGTAATGGTGTCCTTTCACTCCGGGTCTCAAACCCACTGTCTGACAGGAGACTTTTATCTTGGACATGAGAGACATTATCTGAGTCTAAAATGGTGTTTGTGCCAAATAGCTTAGATAGCTCTTTCTCTGATAGTGAAGGGTGTATTGTCAATGGGGGCAGTTTGACCTTGTGTTCTTGAACTGCCATAGCATGTTTAATTTTTTCCCTTCTCTCTCTACTATTCTCTTCATTTCTCCCTGTTGCTGCTAGAGTTTTGGATAACGAATGTGTGCCATTGTCATTGTTTATATAGTCAACCACTTTTACCAAGTTTAAATCTCTGTCAGTCATAATTCTTGTTTTGAACTGAGGTGCTATTGTGTCATACTGAGTGGGACACCTCCATCCATTTGGTTGGTTGTTATCAATGTCGTCCTCTAAATCTTCAGTCTTTCTAACTTTCTTGTATTTTTTATTTTCCTTTAGAATACCAGTGGTTAGTATATCACTAACCTCCATAATTTTGTGTGGTTCCTCGTCTTCTATTTTATGTTCGATAAGTGAGTAAGACTGGAAGCCTTTGGAAACAGCTCCTGTATCAGTTTGCAAAATAGCTGACATTTTGATTAAATCTTCCTTCATTTCATGCACATCCTTCAGTATATCTTGGCTGTTTGACAGAGGGGATGAGAAAGTTGTCGGAGACATGAATGGAAAGGTTTTATCTGACATAGGTAGACTGACAGGAGTTCTGACATAGGTAGACTGCATTTGATCATTAGCTTTTCTGGGGGACAGAAGTGCTGCTGTTGATTTAGAGATGTCAGGAAGCTTTTTAAACTGGTGTTCTGGCAAAACATTTAGAACTGAATAAAAAGGCACTGCAACTCTGCTACGGGTAACAGAAATGGTGGTGTTAGGGGGTGATTTAAGAGAGTCATAAACAGAAGGTGAAGACCTGATAGACTGTGAGAAGGAAGGTGGTGAAGATGACACAACCTTGAGTTTATCATAGCCTGCAGAAAATGAATTTAGGGTCTTCTCTACTTCATCAAAAGCAGCATTAACACCATCTGTAGCAGCAACTGTAGTAGCCTGTATCCTCTCTTGTAAGCTGCCAGACAGAATAAAGGAGTCTGAGGGGGAGTGCTGTTTAGTTGGAGAGCTATGACAGCCGGTTGTTTCTGTTGCTGTTTTGATTGTGTTTAGCTGTGAAAATGGTTTAATGGGGGAAGCAGTTGTTGGAGCCTTTGAAGTATTGACAGATTTATATGAAAAAATTGAGCTATGCATGTTCAGAGAAGACACAGGTGGAGCAGGCAGCGTCTTAGTGATAAAGGATTTCTCCAGCAGTGAGCATCCAGCTTGTAGTTGAGAGGTTCTGGCTGAAATAGAAGGCAATGCAAAATTTACAGAAACGGACTCAGGGCCATTTTTTATTGTAGATGGCAAGTCGGTCAGAGATGCCTGCCCTGAGTGAAGTGCTTGTTGATCCATTGTCTTTTGTGAGGAGGAGACAGTTCTGTAGGAGTGTATTGGTAATGCAACACCACTGACAGACTTGATAGAGGGTGTTAATGAACGTCTGATGACTGATCTCATGGAGAACTCAGAATTTTCTGACAACACAGACCTCAGTGGCGAAGCAGATGGAGTGCTGGAGGATGAGCTAGAGGGAGAGAGAATTCCTGACTTGGCTTGGCCCCTGGAGCTAGCAGATGGGCTGGGGACCCAGGCCTGATATTGATGTGTCATAATAGCAGGTTTGTCGGAATAGCCAGAAGTCTGTAATGTGGTTTTCAGAGCAGAATTTCCTTTTTCGGTATTTTCTATCATAAGTATATTAATAAAGTTAAAAGAAAAAAGAAAGAAAAAAGAGAAAAATAAAAAAGTTTAGATATCAAGTCAGACTTACCAGTGCCAATATGGAGAATGGATGTATTATCAGTGTTTGTAGGTGATTGTGGTAAAAACTGAATGCTTATGCATGCTAAACAATACTAAAATAATTAAAATACGTTTATAAGGCAAGACCATATAAATATCACTACATATACAATTGCTCAGGTAATTTACCAACACTAATATTTGTAACCCAGACACTGAATAATGAATACAGTACATAAAGAACACTTCTACACCTATACAATCCATCGTGTATCACTTCAATGCACAAAATCATGCAGATGGAATATGGGAAAATGTGGTCTCAGTGACTTTGATTATGACATTGTTATTGGTGGCCCATGAGCTGGTTTGAGTATTTCAGAAACTAGACAGAAATGCATTGTTGATGAGAGAGGTCAGCTGAGAAAAAGGTTATATTAACAGGAATCTCATATTATAGTATGGTTCCTGGTACTAGAACCTTCCTCTCAGCTTGATATGGTAATTTTCTCATCAATCCGTCCTCTCTCAACAACAATGCATTTCTGTCTAGTTTATCAGCAGTTATCCACAGAAAAGTAAGACTCACGGGATGTGGGATCAGACAGATGGCAAAAGCGCTGTCGTAATGCTAATGAAGCAATGATTTGACGTTGATCTTTGTCATTCTGTAAACAGAATTTATAAAGCCACTATTAAAGTAAATAAAACATAAAATCATACAAAAAACCCATAAAATTTCCAAATGCAAAACTGCATTTTTAAGTCAAGCTGTACTATTTGCTGTGCATGTTATTAAACAAGTGTGAGATTTAGAAGTTGCTTCAGATCGTTTTGTGCTATATTTACTAAATGATGTAAAGTACAATAAATGAACATATTTCCATTAACAAATAAAACTGCAGTTTGGAAGACAAAAATTCTGAAAACAAATTCTGAAAATTACTAAAATTATGGAATTTTCATCTCTTTTTTTTTAGTGTTATATTATTTTATAAATGACCAATGACCCATTTAACATTCACTTAAGGCTCTATAATATTATATCTAAGCATAATATCTAATTTAATTCACTCAATGTTGATGGCATATTAAGTCCCAATGATACAAAAGCCTTTGACTAGTCAAAAAAGGACTGTAGTCATTTCAGTCTACATACATACTATCAAATGAATTCAGAGAATTGATGCAAAAAATCTAGAAAAAGGCATATTTACCCCATTATCAGGTTCTGTCTCCATCTCCTACATTTTCCATGATGTATTAAAAGAATTACATGGCAGGTAATGGAGCAGAAACAGTTCCTCATTATAGCAGCATGGCAAGATGGGTGTAGTGGTGGAAAAGATCAAAGGGAAAAAGGAGTGGAAATAAGAAACAGCATAAAGAAAGAATAAGAAACACTACAAGAGAACCATTTGTGACTGCATCAACATCACAAGAGGGTACCATGTGCTAGCAATTCAGGCTTTAAACTATTCACCACTTCTCTTTCAACAACCTGCCCTATGTTGACATATGCATAAAAATATATATTATTTTGCGTTACTAAGGGTTTGTTTGAGGCAAGTCAGTCAACCTCTGAACAGTCCTCATCTTTTGGAACAGCACAATTTGTTTTTTTTCTGTAGCTCAAATGTAATGTTTGAAATCAAGCACTGGGTGAAATAAGAGGGTTTAGCATTTTCTAGTTATTATATGTAGATGTGTGAAACAAAATAGAACAATTTGTATTAGACTACAACAGTTCTTAGGTGAGCAAAATATTGGATCATTTTCTGACAGGTGTAATCTTGTCATGTTTAATTAAATGTATAAACAATACATCACAGCTGAAATATACTCTGGGATTTAGCCTTCAACTTTACCTCTTAAGTCTGTATTAATTGTTTTAATTTGATAATATTGCACAAACATTGCCCCTGTTTAGAAAATTGCACTTTACTATAAAGTGTACAGTTATAGAATGGAAATTATTTATAATCGCAGTATCCATTGTCATCCAGCTTTTAGCACAAAGATGAAAGGGTCTGTATTTGGTACAAACAGTATAGAGCCAACCTGCCTTGCCTGTAAAACGTCCAAACAGGTGGAGGTCGTGGTGATGTAGAGAATGTTTTTTGGCACAATCTGCATATATTTGCGTATTGTTGCTGACCATGTACATCCCTTCATACCCACAATTTACCTATCTTTTAATGACTACTTCCAACATGATAACTCAAAATGTCACAAAGGAAATTTTTGCTCAAAATGGTTTCATGAACATGACAATAAGTTTAAAATGTTTTTCAATGGTCTCATTCACTGGATCTAAGTCCAACAGTAATTGTGTGATCAAAATATGAACCAGAATACTGCCTCAGTGAGTTCCCATTCAAGTGAACTTCATGCTGCATCTTGGCTTGATGCTATGGGAATGTCCTCCAGGGACCAGTGTCTGAAGCATGTGAACACACATCAGTTTCATTGGCTGAAGGGGGTCAGGTGACATAGCAGCATGCATAGTCAGCAAGACCTAAAAAGGCATCTACCTCGCATATCCCCAGCTTCTTTGTCTTTAGGGAGCTGTTTGTCTGCCTGTGCCCCTATTGTCTAATTTTTCATTTGTCTTATCCAGTGGTGTGGAAAGGTGTTTGACCCTTCCTGATTTAAAATTGTTTTGCACGTTTGTCATACTTTAATGTTTCAGATCATCAAACAAATTTAAATATTAGTCAAAAATAACACAAGTAAACACATGCAGTTTTTAGATGAATGTGAATGTTTTTATTATTAAGGGAAAACAAAATCCAAACCCACATGGCCCTGTGTGAAAAATTGTTTGCCACCCCCCTGTTAAAACATAACTGTGATTTATCACATCTGAGTTCAATTTCTCTAGTCACACCCAGGCCTGATTACTACCACACCTGATCACAATCAAGAGAATCACTTAAATAAAACCTGACTGACAAAGTGAAGTAGACCAAAAGTAGTATTGTATTATTATTATAGGGCAGCTGCTGGGAGCAAACCAAACACTGGACCTAAAAACAGATTAAGGATAGACCTTGTCTCAAAAGTATAAAGTGTGAACCATTTAAAAAAAAAAAAAAAAAAAAGATCATGGTATTAAGCGGTGCACAAAAGGCTTCAAAAGGCACAAAATGAAAGGCTTCTTGCATTCCTATATTTTTTCAACTTATTACTACTATCCAAAATCTATATATGACAAAATATACAACATGAAATGTTACCTTGAATCGTATATCTCTCATACCACTTCATACTGTATCATACTTATATAAAAACCACACTATATATACACCCTTATTCAGTTATATGTACATATTACTACACCTTCTGTATAACCTCATACCCTTATTTATTACACTGCCACTTGTAAATAAGCTATCTATGCACTTCTGGTTAGATGCTAACTGCATTTCATTGGCTCTGTACATGTACCTTGCACAATGACAAAGGTGAATCTAATCTAATATAATCTAATAATTGCCCAATGATGAGTGAGATTTAAGTTATAAATATAGGCTTCACAACAAAACCATATATATCCACCTTATTGGGCGAAATCAAATGAAAGTGTTCCCACATTACAGAACGCAATCTTTTTGTAACAGGCTCCATTGACAACTCGCAACAATAAGCTCTCCTAAACTCGCTATACAGTACTCGCTATACAATAGATTCCGTGTAACGCAATACTCCAATACAACACACACGCCTCGGAGCTACGGTGTCACTGGTAACATGGAAGCACATGGTGAGGCCCCATCTACCATAGCAGCAAAACTGTCTGTAAATGATGGAAGACAAATAAGTTCCAGAGAGTGAAACACTTTCTCCTGCATTTCTGGGGCTACCATGTGTTGATTAGCACAGACAACATCATGGCAGTCTCCTATATCAATCACCAAGTTGGGTGTTTGTGCTCCATTTATGCTCCATCATGCAGACACCAAATTGCTTTTTCTCAGGGCAATTTTCATTCCAGGGCATTCAAACCAGAAAGCTGTGGCCCATTGAGTGCGTATTCACCCTCAGGTGTCAACAAAATGAACGTAATAAAGGTACAAATCACTGCAAAAAAACCCATTGAGGACTGTAGAGATATGGCTACAATCACTTATTTCAGACGTAGTTATTGAGCTAGCAGGCCACACAGCATTTTGTTGGGATAGAAACAAAAACTTTTGGTTAGAGGAAAGATGGGGGTGTGTATCTTTTTGTTCATAACAGCTATTGTAAAGACACCAAAATCATAGACAGGCATTGTTCTTCTGATTTTGAGTACATGACTGTTATCATGACAGGCCCTGTTACCTTCTATGTGAAGGTAAGTGCTAAGAGTTAAGTGCTAATTAACTCACAGCAGAGCAACCATACTGAAGCAGCCCATATCAAAGCTGCAGACTTTAATCATGTGGATGTAAAGGACATTTTTGTGGAACACCACATCAAATGACCAGGGAATGCTGTACCAAATTGATAGAAAAGCCAAAGTTTGAAGGAAGATAGCATCTGCTCATTTTTTTCAAAACAAACAATTTCATTTTGTGAAAAGAAAGAAAATGGCAAGGTCGCTCAAATCAGGTAACAGGGAGGGGATTGACATTTGTTCCATACAGACATTATACCGGTGTCCCCCTGGGCTAAACACTTGGTCCTCTAATTTTCACCCTATATACTTACTCTCTAGACGAAGTTATACCCTCACATGGGTTCTCTTACAGCGACTATGCTGATGACACTTAACTTACCCCTTCCCTCCCTCGGATACCACAGCTTCTGCTTGGATCTCAGCATGTCTTGCAGACATATCATCTTGGATGATGGCTCATCAGTTGGAACTCAATGTGCAGGTAATCCCAGGTGATTCATCCTCAGGTCAGGATCTTGCAATATCCCTACACAACAATCTGATCTCTACTTCAGCCACAGCTCACAACCTTGGGGTTGTGGACAATTAACTTCTATTTTCCTTACATATTGCTAATGTCATACTCTCACTATCAATTTTCTTCTCTAAAATATCTGAAATATCTGATTTGACCATTTTTATACATATACTGTAGGCTGCTCAGGTGCTTGTTCAGACTCTTGTCATTTACAGACTGGACTCCTGCAAATCACTCCTGGCAGGTCTACATACTGTACGAACGCAATTCATCTTCTGCAAATAATCCAAAATGCAGCTGTATTCACTTGTTTTCAAAGTGCCTACACACATCCCTTCCGCCGATCTACTAGCACAGCTCAACTGGTCCCACTGTCTCTCAGGGTGAGGTAGGTATTTAGCATGACTTTTCTGTTCTGGAACCAAGGTGGTGAAATAAACTTCCTCTAGATGTCCGAACAGATGAGTCACTGCCTATCTTCAAATGACAAGTGAAGACCTACCTCTACCTGAAACACTTAATCTAGCACAAAAAAAACATTCTGATCAGAGTTTCAGGTTGATGGTGTCCTAAGTCTGTAACCTAGTGAACCAGTGTATTCATTGATAGAGACTTCAAAGCACATTTGTATGTTACCCTTGATGTGGGAGTCTGCCAAGTGCCATAAATGTCTCCACAAAGGACAAGGGTGGCTTGAGCTGCCCAATCTAAATTAAATCAAATTTTATTTGTCACATACACATACATACAGGGTATGACATGCAGTGAAATGCTTTATGCAACTGTCTGGTATTAGAATAAAAATTAGTATAAAAAAAGCAAAAAATAAATAAATAAAATAAGATAAAAAAGTCTAAACTATATAAGAAAACTATATTAAAAATTATATACATATAAATATACATATACATAAATGTGTATGGCTTTTAAATATTGTCCTTAAAGTGTCCAGGTGCAGTATGGTGTATAAATAGTGTATATAGTGTATAAAGGTGCACTGTGCTGTGCAAGTCCAGAGTTAAAGTGTCCTTAGAATGTCCAGGTGAACAAAGAAAAGAGTCCATTGTCGGGATGGCTGAGCTCTTTTACAATCTTCTGGCTCTGGTCCTGCACCGCGTGCTGTAGATGTCCTGCAGGTCAGTGAGCTCAGTGTGGATGGTATGTTCAGCTGACCGCACCACCCTCTGGAGGGCATGGTTCTGTTCCCGAACCAGGAAGTGATGCTACCCGTCAGGACGCTTTCAATGGTGCAGGTGTAGAAGGTCTTTAGCACCTGAGAGGGTAGTCTGAAGTCCCTTAAGCGTCTCAGATGGTACAGTCACTGCTGGGCCTTCTTTATCAGGGTGTTGATGTGACAGGACCAAGACAGGTACAGTGTGATGTGAACACCTAGGTACCGGATACTGTCCACTCTCTCCACTGGGGTCCCGTTGATGTTTAGCGGTTGGTATGACCGCTCCTGCTTTGTGCTGAAGTCCACTATCAACTCCTTAGTCTTGTTGAAGATTGTTCTCCTGGCACCATCTCTCCAGGTTTTTAGTTTCCTGTGGGTAGGCCATCTTGTCGTTGTTGATCAGGCCCACCACAACAGTGTCATCAGCAAACTTGATGATGGTGGTGGAGTTGGAAGTGGCCACACAGTCATAAGTGTACAGTGAGTACAGCAGGGGGCTCAGAACACAACTCTGGGGGGCTCCAGTGCTGAGAGTGAGGGTGGATGATGTGTGTTTGCCCACCCGTACAGCTTGTGGTCTTGTCTGTCAGGAAGTTGGAGATCCACTGACACAGTGGCAGGCTGAGTCCCAGGACCTCCAACTTAGAGGTGAGCGTGGAGGGAATTATGGTGTTAAACGCTGAACTGTAGTCCACAAACAGCATTTCCGCATAATTCCCTTTTCTGCAGTCCAGGTGTCACATCGTGGTGCGGAGAAGATGAGCAATGGCGTCCTCAATAGAGCGGTTCTGGTGGTACGCGAACTGTAGTGGATCCAGTGTGTCTGGTAGTGATGCAGTGATGAAGTCTCTGACAAGTCTCTCGAAGCACTTCATCACTACTGAGGTCAGGGCTACAGGGCAGTAATTGTTGAGGCAGGCAGGCTGGGGTTTCTTTGGGACAGGAACAATGGTGGACTGTTTGAAGCAGGAGGGGACAATAGACTGTGCTAGTGAGAGGTTGAATATCTCAGTGAACACTGGTGCTAGCTGGTCAGCGCAGGTTTTCAGAACCCGACCTGAGATGCCATCTGGTCCTGCTGCCTTCCTGGTATTCACTCACTCATGGTGATGGTGAACATCTCCAGCCCTCTCAGCGTGCATGCTGTTTGTGCCGCTAGCATCGCTAGCGTGGTTAGCTACAGCCTCGAAGCGAGTGTAAAAGATGTTTAGCTGGTCTGCCAGAGAAGCGTCCGCATTCCCCATTCTATAAGCAGGTGTTCTACAGTCCATAATGTTCCTTAGTCCCTGCCACAGGCTCCTAGAGCGCCACCCTGTTGGAATTGTGACTCTAGTTTCCTCCCGTAGCGCTGCTTTGCTTCCTTCACTGCTCTGCGCACACTGTAGAGCGTCGCGGATGGTTTTATCCACCCACGGCTTCTGGTTGGAAAATGTTCTGATGGTGGTTTTCTGCACCGTATCATCTGCTAGTTTCGCTACGAATCCCACAACCGCTTCCGTAAACATGTTGACGTCATCAGAGCTTCGCCTGTACATTTCCCAGTCTGCGTCATCCAGAGTGTCCTGCAGAGCCACCACCGATTGGTCAATCCAGCGTGCAACCTCCCTCTGAACTGGAGCTTCCTGTTTCAGCATTTGTATGTAAACAGGCATAAGGAAGATGGCGGCATGGTCCGATTTCCCAAACAGTGGACGTGATTGTGCCTTGTAGCTGTTTTTGAATGGTGAGTAGCAGTGGTCCAGTGTCCTTTTGCCCCTGGTGGGGCAGGTGATGTGCTGCTGAAAGTTTGGTAGTGTGCGTTTGAGGTTGGCACTATTGAAATCTCCCACCACAAGCGCAGCGTCCCGATGCTGTGTTTGGTGTAGCGTTATTGTCTCATGTAAGTCCCATACTGCAGTGTCCGTGTCCGCTTGAGGTGGAATATAAACGGCACTGACTATGACCGAGCTGAATTCCCGAGGTAAATAGAAGAGCCGACATTTGATGGTCAGTAGCTCCAGGTTTGGTGTGCAGGAGCGTGTAAGAGGAACAATGCTCGCGCTGTCGCAACAGTGGTTGTTCACCATCAGACACACTCCACCTCCCCTTGACTCCCCCGACTCCAGTGTTCTGTCCATGCGATAAACCGAGAAAAACTCAGCCGGCTGGATGGCATGGTCTGGTACCGCTGGGTTCAGCCATGTCTCGGTGAAGCAGAGAAGGTTGCAGTCCCGAATGTCCCTCTGGAACTTGACCCTTGCCCTGAGGTCGTCGAGCTTTTTTTCCAGAGACTGGACGTTGGCTAACAGGATACTAGGCAAGGGAGCGTGGAGCTCCCTGGGTCTTCCCTCTTCAGCCTTACCATCATCAAAGCCACAGGGACCACTTCTGTCTATGGTTTAAGTAGATTGAGGCAATATATCTTCCACATTGAGGCTCTATCCTTTCACATTATCTCATAGTCAATGAGGTCAATACCAATTCTTATGAAGGGGACCTCAATCAATGGAAGGGGGGTACAATGGCACTTTTATGGTGGTCAGAAGATTCATTAGCTGACATTGTTGTGAATTGCCTGGCCAATAAAGTAGGGTTAGTGTCTTTTCCTGCCCTATATGCCCCACCAGTGGATCATGATGAGTCACCTGGAATAGCAATTAGAAATGGCTTTTTGGGACTAATAAATAGTTTGTTTCTTCATTTGTCATTTATCCCGTGTCAGTTGGTATAACCTTTAGTAATCACAAATTACTGTATGGGAAGGAGAGTGCAACTTTGGACTGAACACACTCAAGTACTTTTACTTTGTCAAAGTTGTGCCTCAGGATTTCATCTTGTGCCTGCTTCAAAGGAAAATCACATACTGTAGGGAAATTCATTTCCCATGAAATTTTTTTTAAAATAAGAGACAAAATAGTCACAAAGAAATCCAAAAAAATGCATTTCAAAAAGTTTAAAATTTATTTGCATTTTGATAAGTTAAGTAAGTATTTTTTGATAATTTTGATAAGTTAAGTAAGTATTTGCATGTAAGTAAAGTACATTTTTCAAGTAAGTAAAACATGACAGTACTTGTGGCAAAACCCTTGTTGGCAATCACAGAGGTCAGATATTTCTTGTAGTTGGCCAAAGGTTTGCACACATCTCAGGTGCGATTTTGTCCCACTCCTCTTTGCAGATCCTCTTCAATCTTTAAGGTTTTGAGGCTGACGTTTGGCAACCTTCAGCTCACTTCACAGATTTTCTATGGGATTAAGGTTTGGAGACTGGCTAAGCCACTTCAGGACCTTAATGTGCTTCTTCTGGAGCCACTCCGCTGTTACCTTGGCCATGTGTTTTAGGTTATTGTCATTCTGAAATACCCATCCATGACCCATTTTCAATGCCCTTGCTGAGAGAAGTAAGTTCTCTTGATGCAGTGAAGTTGTCCTGTACCATCAGTAGAAAAAACCCAAAGCATAATGTTTCCACCTCCATGTTTGTTGGTGGGTATGTTCTTGGGGTCATAGGCAGCATTTCTCCTCCTCCAAACACAGCGAGTTGAGTTGATGCCACATGATCTCATCTGATTACGACCCAGTTCTCCTCTGAATCATTCAGATGTTCATTGGCAAACTTCAGATGGGCCTTTACATGTGCTGTCTTGAGCGGGGGAACTTTGTGGGCACTGCAGGATTTCAGTCCTTCAGAGTGTAGTGTGTTACCATTTGTTTTCTTGGTGACCATGGTCCTAGCTGCCTTGAAATTATTGACAAGATCCTCCTGTGTAGTTCCTGGGAGCCAGAATTCTTGCTGATTGATAGGGAATAAAAAACTTATTTTATTTATTAAAATGCAAAACAAGGTGGGTACGGTGGCTTAGTGGTTAGCATGTTCGCCTCACACCTCCAGGGTTGGGGGTTCGATTTCCGCCTCCGCCTTGTGTGTGTGGCGTTTGCATGTTCTCCCCGTGCCTCGGGGGTTTCCTCCGAGTACTCCGGTTTCCTCCCCCGGTCCAAAGACATGCATGGTAGGTTGATTGGTATCTCTGGAAAATTGTCTGCAGTGTGTGATTGCGTGAGTGAATGAGTGTGTGTGCCCTGCGATGGGTTGGCACTCCGTCCAGGGTGTATCCTGCCTTGATGCCCGATGACACCTGAGATAGGCACAGGCTCCCCGTGACCCGAGGTAGTTCGGGTAAGCGGTAAAAAATGAGAGAGAGAGAGAGAGAATGCAAAACAATTTATAACTTTTTTGAAATGTTTTTCTGATTTATTTGTTGTTATTTTGTCTCTCAATGTAAATATAAACCTACCATTAAAATTATAGACTGATCGTTTCTTTGTCAGTGGGTAAACATATAAAATCAGCAGGGGATTAAATATTTTTTTGCCTCACTGTATCCACTTGAATACTCACCAGTATACAGTACTGTATGTTTTAGCTTGATTGGTGGCAGCTAGCAACTTGGTGGGAACCCTTCCACCACTATCACTATTCAGGTTTCCAGAAAGACCTGCACATGAGTGTATAAGTGTATATATATTTGCAAGAACCCTATTTGTTTACAGTCTTTTATTTTTGCAGAAGGTACAGTATACGGAATGCACACTGATTTCTATCCTCGTTTTGTATTGTCTGTTTGCACTGTCTTTTGTCTCCCACTGTTTGCAAATGGTGCACTTTATGTGGCTAGGACAATTACTTTAAGCCCTTAAGGGTTGCTTTATGTAGCTCTATGTTGATTTATGTAGCACCATGGTCCTGAAAGAAATTTCACTATGTACTACATCAGTTATATATGGTTGAAATGACAATAAAACTTGAGGTGACTTGACTTGACACTATTACTAGGGCTTTTTATTATGTCAGTGGCCACAAAGTCACCATTTCAGTGGGAAAAGGGACAAAAAATGGGAAAAAGGGGTAGAGAAACCCTGGGTTTAAAAAGGTTTTAAGGGGAGGTGGGACAGAAAATGACTGGAGGAATGAGAGTGAGAAAGTAATGAGGAGGGAAACATGTCAATTTGTCCTCTGCCAGTTGAACAAAGTTATCTACTGATGATAGATGGTCAAACTGGATGGTCATACTGCTGTCCCCACCAGTTGCCTAGACTAGATGAATTAGGTCAACTACATCTTAGACACAATGCTCCTCTGCCAATAGCTACCTCTTTACTTTTACTTTGGCTGCAACACCATTGATGGGAAGAGAGTACAGTAAGGCCAACACTTGGCCTTTGCAAGTGCTGCCTGTGCATTTCTCACCCCAAAGCATGAGATCTGGAGGGCTCATGGGCATACAATGAGCATTTTGGTGAACTGGGATGTTTGGACGCTGTCCTTAATCAGGTTTCTTGATGCTGCCTTGCTTA
Source organism: Tachysurus vachellii (assembly GCF_030014155.1). Classification (NCBI taxonomy): domain Eukaryota; kingdom Metazoa; phylum Chordata; class Actinopteri; order Siluriformes; family Bagridae; genus Tachysurus; species Tachysurus vachellii. The sequence continues at coordinate 22,566,518 of NC_083469.1, forward strand.
GTAAATATTGAATTGTCAATTTTCATTTAAAAAAGTGCAATTCAAATAATTTAATTGAATTTAATATCAAATTGATCAGCAAAGTATCCTTACACTAATTATTTTTACAACAAAGCCATCAGAGTACCTTTGGGTCTTGTGTGTTTGTAATGTATGAGGTCCCTTTTTCACAGGTCAAAATCCAGGACCAGGAAGGTGAGTGGCACCTGCTGGTGGGGTTCATCCCCAAACTTCCTATTCTGTTGCTCCTGGGACCAACAGGAGTTCCTCAATGAATGGTCTCAAACCACTAAGAAGTGCCATTTGGGGCTGATTTAGGCACCTGGGGTACCACAAGGTAGAAGCCAAATGTAACTACCAACACCTATCCAACAAGAAACAGGTATGTGCCTTTCTGGGGCTGGTTGGGCTGAGTAGAGAGCAGCCTGGCGGCAGAGCGCCTCCGGGAAGGTAAAGATGAGTGTGGCGCAAGGACTAGCATGCTTTTCTCCTTCTTCCTTACAAAACAACCTGAGGATACCCTCTGAGCCTGACGACACTCTCTGAGCTGGCTGTGCCCCGGCAGCCTCCTTGGTCCTGTCTCACCTGCACTCTAAATAATGTTTTTTCTTTTCACTCCTTGGACTTAAAGACTGTTTCACTTGCTTATTGTGAATAAGCCTTAACATCCGTTCATTATATCTGGTCTCTAGTGACTGTTCAGTGGAGTTCAGATGCTACATAACATAAGATTGAATTTCACCAATATTTGAGTCATTCATGCTGCTTCTGTCCTGTAATCTACTATAGGGATGTCAAAATAAAATAAAAACTTTCAAACATTTTTTCAATTTAAGATAAAAATGTACATTTAAATGCAAAAACTGTATTTGAATTTAAAACCTGCACCAAGGTCTAGAACTAATTTTAATAAAACCATACTGTTGAAAAAATAACGTAATATATTAAGACATGCAGTTGTCTTAACCAACCATCATCGTGTGATATGGCAGCACTACTATGAGGGACTGAAAAATTTGCAAAGAGTTGTAAAGACTGCTGAGAAAATCATCAGGACTCCACAACCCTCTCTGCAGACCATTTACCACCACACAGTCAACAGGAGTGCTGCCCCCATTCTTAAGGACCCCATCCATTCCAAATATGGACTGTTAATACTCCTACCCTCAGGGCAGAAGTAAAGGAGTGTGAAATGCAGGACTTCCAGACCAAGGGCTTACCTCTTTCCCTCAGCAATTAGACTCTTGAACAGGTAGCCAGAAGACATAGACTAGATTCATCTATCTCATAGATTAGCTGAACCAAATTGCTCCTCCTCAGTTTGCCCATTTGTTAATATTACTGCTGTTATATCAAGTCACTGCAAATTGTAATTTTAATGCCATTTCTAGCATTATCCATATCGGCATTTAATATGCACATTGTTACTGTTAATGCTGCTGCTATTACCATCTACAGTGGTATTAAATTTTTTCACATATTACAGTAACCTTGTTTTGCACATAAGTGATATTATACAGTATCTCACAGAAGTGAGTACACCCCTCACATTTGTGTAAATATTTTATTATATACTTTCATGTGACAACACTGAAGAAATAACACTTTACTACAATGTAAAGTAGTGAGTGTACAGCTTGTATAATAGTGTACATTTTCTGTCCCCTCACAATAACTCAACACACAGCCATTAATGTCTAAACCGGTGCAAGGTGGCACTATAATTTGCAAATAAGTAAAAATGCTTATAACCACTTGACAATAAATTAGGATTCTTGTTTGTTTTGTATTCCTTGAAAGGAGAAAGTTTTACTGTTGTAAAGAATCTAATTTCTCACACAGGAATTAGCCAATGTGAATTTTAACAATTTTGATTTTTTTCCAATTTTTCTCCCATAACTATAGACTTTGGGAAAAAAATTAGGAGAGCAACACAAACAAAACTCTTTTTGTGGATTTTTTGTTGTACATGCCATTCAAGTATTAAAGCATTTACAATAAGACATAAATGTACCAGGTGAAATGGCCTCAAACATAAGACATCTGGATAAACATACACCATTCTGTAATCAATACAATTATTTTTTTTGTATAGAGATTTTAACAATGGACTCTAAAAAATTTAGAATAGATATACAAAAATCTAGAATTAAAAATTACATGGTCTAAAATGTACTGCTTCCAAATCAGATGCAGACTTGGCATCATGTGGGTCAGGGCTCAGAAGCCTTCCAGTCTAAAGCATAAGAGGTGGGGGTTTTTCTTTTCTCACATAAGGAAAAAACAGCTTAAAGTCTCCAAAACTGACCACACGCTCCTTAGAAAACAAAATCTGATCTCAATCAACAATAATAAAACCACAGAACTAATCACTGATTTTCAAAGACATAGTGTGGGCCATCCTGCTCACCCTACATCATTAAAGATATTGTAAAATTGCTCTCAAGTTCCTAAAAATTCCTTGAAATCCAGATAACTGAGGATGACTATATAGCCAACATAATCCCCTGGGTTGATTACAGAAGCACAAAAACAGCTCAATAATATCCTCTAAACCTGTAGTTTGAAAGCAGACACTAGTGTGCCATGAGAGATTGTCGAGTGTGCTGTGGAAAATTCTAAACATTTTACTTAAATGGTCCAAAAATTATTTAATTACTGCAAATACATTGCCGTCGTTGAGCATCTGTGTTTCCAGTGTATATAATAAAATACTCTACCAATGTCAGTATATGGCAGACAGTAGAGCAAAAATGACCCTGTTAATTTAAGACAATTGAATTAGTGAAGCGTATCAGAGATGGACGTTAGAAGACATACAGATCAATGGATAAATATGTGAAAAGGGAACCTGCAGGACTTTAAATAGGCCAATATACCTGGACCTTAGTTTACTGCATGGTGGCTTGAGGCATAGGTTTTTGGTTGACAACCACACCATGTGGTCTGGTTGATTCTGTGGAGTGTTGATGTTGCTGACTGCTAATGGCCCACTGAAGATGCATGTGGGCACTCTCTCATATCTCTCTGCTACTCTGAAAAGATTTGTCCATGGCATGCATGTCGGAAGGTTCGCCTGACCAAGGGAATAGTGGAGCAAGACAAGCAAGAATTAAAAGGGTGTCAGCAGCCAATAAGTTAAAAAATTTTGTGTATTCAGCCCATTGTAGGAACTCACTCCACTGCGGTTGTTCATAGCTGTAATGGACCCATAGCTGTAATGGACCCAAGACCAACCTGACCATTGGTCTGGGGGTGGTAGAGGGAGGTCAAACTGTGTCCTCATGGAGAACAAAGTTGAGGAATAGGGCGAAGGGGAGATCTGAGTCAGGATTGGTGCTTTGTTAAAACAGTGCTTGAGGTGAGTGAATACTTGTTAGGTGCATTCAGTTCAGCTTAGCCTTCTGGATTTCCCCTGTAGTGTGGTTAAGGGGCACAGGCCAACCTATAATTTCTTTTAATATACAATATAAATGTAAAATATAGAAAATAAATATAAATAAAAAAGCATATAAAACGCTGATAGCATTGGTGTTTGGCGAACCCTTGAAACCTTTGCAGTTCCATGAAACTGGTGGGAGTGGGCCATTCTGTTATGACCTAGACTTTGCTTCCATCTCTACTCCTTGGTCATTAATGATGTATCCGAGGAAGCTTGTGGTGCATTTGTGAAACTCATAAGCAGAGTTGGACGGGCATATAAAGCCTGCTGCCAGTGCCTCTTCAATGTACTCCTCTGTGGCCTTGGTTTAAGTGAAACCTGAATCTCCCCTGCAACTGGTGGAGATGGCTCATGAAGGGTGCAGTGAGGGCTGGTTACTGAGCAGGTTGTACAGGTGGATAGTCTGGGTGATGGTGGCATTGTCTTCCTTACACGCAAGGTGTACTTAGGTGCACTTATTAGAGTCCTCTCAACAGGTGTCAGTGTAGTGTCTAAAAAAGGCCTTGCATTGTCAGACAAACACCTTGCAAAGTTAGGCTGAGTCATTAAACTCATAGGATATGGCCATGCGTAGGGCCGTGGCTCGCACATGCATTATAGTTCTCAGGGCCTGTAGCAAGTGAGAATTTGTGGTCTGTAAAGAGTTAAGTTGCTCCAGATATGCTGCAAGCAGTTCTCCCTGATGTGCGACTGTAGCCTGGAGCTGGGCCAGGTCTGCTGGATCCGAAGTATTCTGTAAGGATGCACCGGGCACATGGGTTGTAGGATCCTGTGATGGAAAATTTTACTAAGAAGTTGTTTGTGAAGTTCTGACCTTTTGTGTGCAGTAATAGAAGTTGTTCTGACTAGAAATTGGTATTACCAGAGACTATTATTGTTTGTGTTATAATTCAGAGGATCATAATAAGCTGGATATGAGATGGCAAGACTTGGGCTCAAAAGCAGCTAGGGCAGACCTTCTTAAAGTTTGAAACATGCTTATATACAGTAATGTCAATGTAACAAATAATCAGGGCCCTTTCTCTCTCATGCTACATGAGGAGTGTTGAGTTCTGTTGCAATGGCGTGGGTACAGAGCGAACCAAGAAGTGAATCTGGAAGTGAACTACAGTATGAGCTCAGTACTCAGAGGATGGTTTCCTCTGGCAGCACTAATAGGGGCATTTGCAGACCATGACTGTACAGCTATTAGGATTCTTAGGCAGGTATCTAACACAGTCACAAAAGAGCTAACACTCGGTGCCTGTCCCAAGCCCGGAAGGGCAGCTGGTGTAAAATCTTATGTGGATCAGATTATCAGCTGTCATGACCCCAAACAGAAAGCAGCTAAAAGAACAACAATAAACCAAAACACAATCTATCAGGTTATAATGCATTTATTTATGTGGCCATATTCTTAGATATCTTTCTCCAATCTCTTAATATATGAGGATTCAGCCATAACCTAGAAACAAATTTGAGAGCTGTGTTGCCAACCAGGAAGTAAAAAACATCTCAACAATTCTGTAATATAATGACATTAAAATTTTAATTGTATTGAAGCCTGGGAGAGCCACTTAAAATAGGAATTAAGGTCTGCTTAATGTTTTGCCTTCAAATTTAGTATTCAAATCTACTTTGGCCTGACCTTCCTGCACAACTGGAGTAATATAATCTGTCTTTTATGTTCATGTTAGATGAACAGCTGCAACTATAATGGATACATAAAAAAGAGAACTGCAGTAATCTAATATACACTATATTAAGAAGATCTTCAGGGAGGCTGCAACCAACAGTGTTTCTGTCAACTTGGAGGAATACATGACATAAGTGGCCAGCTAAATCAGCAACCAAGACCATCATCACGCACTCCAACCAGAAGTCGTGGATGATTGCTAAGGTACATGCACTGATAATGTCTAGAGACTTATCCATCAGCGCAGGGGGCAGGATGGCCCTAAGAACATCAATAGCCAAACTGTTCCAAGCCATCAGAGAAGCAAAGTGCGCACATGCCCAGACAACCTGGTGCATGTGGCAGGGCATCTAGATGATCACAAACAAAACAGCTTAACCAGCCTGTTACAGTGACACCTCCCTCCCAGATGCGCTGAATGACTTCTTTCATCAATTTGAGGAACAACTTAGAGGCAAGAAAGACCATCCCTCTCACCATTCACCAGGTATTCTGTCTATCCATGGCCGGGGTGAGGAGAACTCTTTGCAAAGTTAACCCACAGAAGGCTGCTGGACCAGACAACATTTCTGGCAGGATGCTCAGGGAATGTGCAGAATAGAACATCTTTAAAATATCCCTGGAAATTGCTGTTGTTCCTACCTGCCTCAAGACAACCACCATTGTACATGTGCCAGTCTACAGTGCCCTGCCTCAATAGCTATCCTCCCATCACACTCACACCCAATGAGAGGCTCATCATGAGGCTCATCATGAGGCACATGACATGACTGTGGTGGGTGTCATCAGCAAGAACAAGAAGTCAGCATAGGGAGAGGCGGTGCAACGGCTAACTGCCTGGTGTAGAGCCAACAACCTTTCTCTGAATGTTGCTAAAACTAAAGAGATAGTTGTTGACTTCAGTAGAGCCAAAAACAAAGAAAAGGGAGAGGGAGTGTATTAATGTTGCTGTTGTGACCTTATATTAACCTGACCTCAGTTTAACCTACTGTAATGTTCTGTCTGTGTTTTTTTGTCTCTCACTCTCTGTCGTGGGACAACCTCTGGGTACATTTGCAACTGAACTCATCCTCACATTATACTTTCATTCATTCATTCATTCATTCATCTTCTACCGCTTATCCGAACTACCTCGGGTCACGGGGAGCCTGTGCCTATCTCAGGCGTCATCGGGCATCAAGGCAGGATACACCCTGGACGGAGTGCCAATCCATCGCAGGGCACACACACACACTCTCATTCACTCACGCAATCACACGCTACGGACAATTTTCCAGAGATGCCAATCAACCTACCATGCATGTCTTTGGACCGGGGGAGGAAACCGGAGTACCCGGAGGAAACCCCCGAGGCACGTGGAGAACATGCAAACTCCACACACACAAGGCGGAGGTGGGAATCGAACCCCCAACCCTGGAGGTGTGAGGCGAACATGCTAACCACTAAGCCACCGTGCCCCCCGGTGCACAACCTAAGGGACTCTAAATACTTTAATCCATCCATTTTCTGTACTGTTTATCCTACACAATGTCACAGGAAACCTGGAGCTTTTCCCAGGAGTCTTGGGACACAAAGTGAGGGACTGTCTGGACGGGGTGTGTTACAACCCGTGATTTTGTGGACTGTATTGTGTTCTCTGTGAATGCCTGTGTGCAGGTTGATTCCAGGCCAGAGTTTCTGGCCTGCCCTAGCCTGCCCTAGCCTGCCCTGACCCTGCACCCATATTGATGACCTCATCACTGATCAGCTACATAAACAAATAGCAGAAGAAGAAGGTGGAGGGTGTAAGAAGTGGTGTGTTTATTGTAGAGTGGTTGAGACAGTGATTATTGTGTTCCGTGATAGTTCCTGTTCTGGTATTGACTTCTTCCTGTTTCTGATTTTGAGCTTGGTTTTCCCTTGGACTTGTTGCTGTTTCACTCTTTGTATATGTGCATATATATTTATCGCTGTAAATATTGCTCAATGTTTTACTGGCAGTAGGGGTTTGGCTGCCCTTTTTTCTTTGGGAGTGGGTTCCCTTTTCCCCTGTGTGTTATTTGGTTGGGAGTCGAAGAAGTCCCACTGTATTTTTCTTTTTTTACCTTTCAGGTAAGAATATTTACTTAACTATTAGACTCTTTTTGTTTATTAATTTGGCTTGGGCCCACCCTGAAGAGACTCCATTGTACAGTTGTTTGTTAATTATTTATTCTCTTTCTGAATATATATAAAGACCCTTTCCTAGAAATTCCCCAATGCCCCAATTTATAAAGTTAAAGTTATAAAGTTAAAAAGCCCCAATATATCAAGTTACTGAATCCCAAGCTATAACTCTGTGCAGCTCAACCATAGACTGGGAACTGTTATGAGTTGGCACCTGTTACCACCCAATTACATACACATTCACAAACCCATTCTGTGGACCATTAAGTTATGCCAGTCAGACTACAATGCATGTACACAGGGCAGAGGTGGGAATGGAACACCAACTGGGAAGTGAAAAGCTAAGCAGTTCACTAGCACCAGCTAAGCAGTACAATTCATAAAATGCATAAAATCACCATTCAACATAATGTTCAAATCAATTTTAAATCAAAACTCACCCAAGTGATGACATTTTGTAGCTTATGGTGCAATGGATTTTGACCAAACTACTGTATTTAGATAAGTACTGTAAATGACCTTGTCCTAAGATATTTCAAGAGTTTTTCTCTAAACCTCCTCTAAGGGAAACTATTATTTATAAAAATTAGTAAAAGAGTTTTTGAATCTCTTAATCTGGAGTACATTAAAGATGTGGAGAGTTTAAATACTTCAACTCCAAGACTTTTTAATAAAATTTGGATCACAGCATTGTGAAAAAAAATTCACTGACTGTTTATGTATGTTACATTTTGCCTGTAACCTGCAAACAAATTTCATGTGTATACCTCAAATTAGGATGCACATCAGCAACACTTGTATATTTCAACATCATCTCAAATATATTTAGCAACATGATTTTTATGTTTTGAATGATATCTACCTAGGAAAGAGGTAGGTATCTACCTAGGTATCTACCTATCTGCTTTCTGCAAATATGGTGTTCCCAGTGGCTTCTGGTTTGCCTCTATTGCTAAATGGTGGGAATGGAAAATGCTTGGTTTGCTTAATTGCTCTTTGCAGTTATATTCATATGTTAACTTGCATGTGTATTTGTATGTGCAGTATGAAGACATGTGGGGGTTAGTGTACATGTCTGAAAGAGAGGGAGATTATGTGTGTACTTCTTTGCACCTTCTTGTGTTCTGGCAGAGTGAGATTAAGCTTGCAGATTGCACTCTGAGAAATGCCCTTAGAAGTCTTCATCTCTTTGAGAAACCAGAGTCTTCCAAATGGCTTCTGTTCCATGTCCCACACCTAAGCAAATAGAGAGATACATGCACAGCAGCCATTAGTGTGCATATAGTACACATTTTGTCATACAGATACAGACAATACTATGCTAACAAAGTTAGTGTTTCAGCATAAGTTCAAAATCACCAGTGGTTATGATAGCATTTCATACCATTTAATTCCATTCTTTTTTAAACATAAATCAGTATCGATAACATTTCCCACATGATACCTCTTGGAGAGGTACTCCACAAACCAACCCATATAAACAAACACACATTACACACATACATATACACACCTTAACACTAAAAGCTAGTCTGTTCTCTTTGAATGCATAGAAGGTAAAACCAAGCTGCTGGTTGATCTTGCTGACAGGAGACAGATTGCCATAGCAATGCACATAGATAAGCTTTCCCTCTGAAATCTGCAATAGGACCAAAGAAAACTAGTTTTGATTATGTATGTCCAATACTTTTACACATGAATTATATATACATTTAGTTTGCATAAAATGCTGTTTGTAAAGTACTGAAAAATGTTTCTACATGTTCCTGTGTATGTACACATGAACAAGAATGTGTTTAACTGTACAAATATATTTGCAATTAAGCCAGCACCTGTGAACAATATGCAAAAATGCATACACACCTCTATATCTTTGCTCCTGGCCACTTCCTCAAAGTTGTCTTGCTGCACAAGTGTTTTGTCCACCTTATCATCAGTAATACAGAAGCAACGTAGCTTTGACTCTGCTAAGTCAATGGTCTTTGCAAAAACCACAAATTTGGCAAGGTATGGCACACAAATCAGCTCCTTGTAAACTAGGGTTGCCAGAGCAACTGTCTCACTCACTTGCTGACAGTCTGTTAGCCAGAATCTGGGGGTGGGAGTGGGGGCAGAGAAGAGAGGAGGAAATTTAAAAAAGCGGAAACTAGTAGGCGGATGTTTAGAGAATGTCAAACCTGACATTACTAATAGGAGCATTCAGGAACCAAGCCAAGTGAAGAGTGGAAACGTATCATTAGTGCCACAGTAACCAAAGACAGAGAAACTTTTTTGCTGCAGATGCTGCTGACATATTGATAAATAAATAGTGTACTGTACTGTCCCAACTCTATCACAGAAAACATATACATTGGTGTGAAAGTGTTTGCCCCCTTCCTGATTATTTATTTTTTTGCATGTTTGTCTCATTTTGATGTTTCAGATCATCAAACAAATTTAAATATTAATCAAAGATAACACATGTAAACACAACATGCAGTTTTTAAATGAATGTTTTTATTATTAATGGAAAACTAAATCCAAAACCTCATGGCCCTGTGTGAAAAAGTCTTCCCCCATTTAAAACATAACTAAACCGTGGTTTATCACAACTGAGTTCAATTTCTCTAGCCACACTCAGGTCTAATTACTGCCACAACTGTTTGCAATCAAGAAATCACTTAAGTAAGACCTGACTGACAAAGTGAAGTAGACCAAAAGATCCTCAAAAGCTACACATCATACTGAGAACCAAAGAAATTGAGGAACAAATGAAAAAGAATGTAATTGAGATCTATCAGCCTGGAAAAGGTTATAAAGCCATTTCTAAAGCTTTGGGACTCCAGTGAACCACAGTGAGAGCTGTTATCCACAAATGGCGAAAACATGCGAACAGGTGAACCTTCCAAGGAGTGGCCGGCCGACCAAAATTACCCCAAATGTGCAGCGACGACTCCTCCAAGATGTCACAAAAGACCCCACGACCACATCCAAAGAACTGCAGGCCATACTTGTCTCAGTTTAGGTCAGTGTTCATGACTCCACCATAAGAAAGAGAGTTCCAAGACAAAAACTGCTGCTGAGCAAAAAGAACATCTTGATGATCCCCAAGACTTGGGAAAATACTCTGTGGACTGACGAGACAAAAATTGAACTTTTTTGGAAAGTGTGTGTCCCATTACATCTGGCGTAAATGTAACACTGCATTCCCAGACTGCCTGACTCCTGTCAATCAAATAGTCTACTGCTGAGACATCGGACAGCGTATCTGACCAGGGAAACAATGGTGGTTGATACCACAGCACACATTGAAATGTGGTTAAACCTGTGGAAGACGTTCTGGGAGTATTAGGCCCAGGGGATAAACTTGCTCCATCAATATAGTCACTAATTTAGTGGTAAATCCATTGGAGCTGGGAAAAACTGTGACAAAATCAACCAATATGTGAGACGGGCTGCTGTGATATGGGGAGTGGATGGAGGAGTCCTAAGGGGAGCTAATTACTGAATTTGGATTGAACACATGCATGACAGGCATAGTTCACATAGTTCTGCACGTCCTGGAACAAAGAGGGCCACCAGAAGGCATTTTGGAGGAGTGATATGGTTCCCTCCGGACCCCTGGGTAGCAGAATCCATGAGAGGCATGAACCTAGAAGCGTGAAGTATTCCAGATTTCTGTGGTCTGTAAATCACAGTGTTGTGATGGACCTTGATTGCATATTCTGCTGCAATATCAAAACCTTGGCAAACTTGACAATTGAACCGGGATGTCCTTAACCCCTGTAAGGATTTACAAAACTTGGAATAAATCAGAAAAATAAGTAGAAGGTGCTCTCATGTCTGGATTGCTATCCCAGGCAGCAGAGGCCCAGTCCAGTGGGCCTTTCTCTAGCGGATGGAAGAGGGTGCAGACATTACAACTGTCACCCACAGTGACTGAAAGTGAATGAACAGCCTACTGTATGGTCAGTGAACTGCTGAATGTCCAGGTGGTGCTCCAAAAGCAAAGTGGGCTTTATAGATAATTGGGGCACTTTTGAGGTCAAGGCTGACCTAAAAGGCCAGGATGGTGTCCTTCCCACTCGGGAAGGTGCTGCTGTCATTTTGGCAATAGCACATAGTCTTAGAACAGACTGTAGAAATGTGCACAAAATAAATGTGCAGCAGCAATGACCACACACAAGACAAGTTGTATAAATACGAAAAATAATCAGGGACATAAGGAACAGGTGTGCAGAGGCCAGAAGGACCTAAGGTTGGGATTGCGCAAACATGTGAGCACATAACAAAAACACATAGCACAAGAAAAGGAAATTGTCTATGGCATGAAATTGTCCAAGCATAACCCTGACACTATTAATATAAAACTAATTATAATAATGAAAAATTACTAATATTATTTCTGATCAGTGCTTAGAATGCTTTGCTCTCCTTTGAGAGATTGATTTAATTTCACTAATTTATTCTTAAAATTTTCAACCTGCATTCTAAATCCCTTACCTACATGTTTCTTTAATCAGATAATACTAGTAGCATTCCAAACCCCTTAAAAAAAATCTATTCTTACTTTAGCATCTGGTTTGAAGAATAAGACATATTCAACTGCTATACTTACAGCTCATTAAAAAATAAAATAAAACTATGATAAAATCATAATTCTATCCATACAAAAATTCAAGCAATGTCTTTTATTATGATGCTTCAATGTTCTTCCTGAAAATAAATAAATAAATAAATAACAAACATTTTTGTGGACTTTAAACTGTGTTAGTTAGTGTTAATACTGCTCTCCACTTGAGCAGATATCACATAAGAAAAAAAGGGATTAACCAATATCAGAATCATTCGTTTTAGGCCATGCAGTTATCTGAGTAGCAGGTAAGACTGTAGTTACATTTGAGGTCTGAAAAATTGTGTGCAATATTTTGGTATAAAAAGACAAATATAAACAATATTTAGACTCTGTGAATTACCTGGCTGAAACATTTGTAGTAAATGAGACACAGTCAGTAACAAAGGAGAGTGAAGTAGTGCCAGTGATATCCTCCCAATGAGCTGGAGAAGTGCCACCTACATACACACGAAGTATTTTTATAACCAAAAATACTCACAATATATCATAATACACATTCTCACACACAGTCATGTAATCAAAATTTCTGACCTTTTTTAAAGCATGTCTTGTCATTCCAGAATCAAATGTCATGGGAAATAAAACTCTAATTGTTCAGATTATCTTGGGATAATTTGTTCAGATTATCAGGCATGCAATGGATTACTGCCAGTTATCAAGCTAAAGAGCAATTTAGCAGCAGACAGGATTGGAATTGTCATATATATTTTTAGAATAGGCATATAGAAGGATGACAGATTTTGGAGGTGGAATGAGAAAACACACACACGCATTTTGGAGGTGGAATGAGAAAACACACACGCACACAAAAATAAATAAATAATACTTAGAAAAACTAAAAAAAAATAGAGAATTACACTGACTAATGGGTAGTGTGTGTGTGTCATGAATTGCCAAGGATATTCAGAAGGAAGAATTTAATCTAACCTTGAAGAGGTACACACCCTGTTTTTTATCAAATTATCAAATTCAAGACCCCCAGTTCCTCACTGGTATACTGTATGGGTGAACACAACACAATGGGTGAATCCATCATTAAAGTACTGGATCTGGTCCTAATTTAGATATAAAGTGTATGTATGTTTTGTCCCCATTTTGACTGTAGTGCAGTAGTTAAAGATTGTCGTTAACTGTCTATACAGAAAGCGTTCAAATATTCTGAACTTTGCTAGACTTAATGAATTAACTAACTTTATTTGCAGTTGTAGTGTATTTTTTTATATTTAAAAAAAATATGTAAAAATGCAATTGCCTCAGTAATTGTACATGTGTAACAAATCAGAGAACAACATGGGTGAGATTCAGACACCAAAAAGATGATTATTTATTAGTTAAACAATGATTGGATTCAAATCATTCCCAAATTGTTCATCAAATAATAATAATGGAATCAAAATACAAATCATAATTTAAAAAAATACACAAAATTAACACCAAGCTAGGAAAAGAAACATTTAAATAAAAGTGTTTTTCAAACAATGACTCACCCATGTTGATTTCTCAGCAATGAATGAGCTGTCTATTGGACAAAGCTGGTGGCAAAATACAGAAGGATGGGAACCAATTCCAATTGCTGCTGTTTGCTTATGAAATGATAATAGATTTGCATACTAATAAAAGCAATTAATAAAATTTCAACAATAAAACATTTTTAAATCATCTTAAAGTCATGTTTAAATAATGCATTTAGTAGTAATTAATTATTACTTAGTAGCTAATTATTACTTAGTAATTACAAGTTAGTATAGTGTAGTTTCACTGTTTTAGGCAATGTAGTCCAGCAATTATTTGGCCAGAGTGATTTCTTGTGGATTTCTAGTTACTCTTTTAATTTAGTTAACCAAATTAAAAGGACAACTACCATGAATTTTTTTTAAACTTATTTGTCATAAGCTAAACCTATAAAAAGATGCTACAATTTAGGCAAACTGCAGTGTCCAGATTCTATATGAATTCTTTGGTTGTTGTTTTTTTTTTGACAGTTTGTAGTATCCAAGGTACATTTATATCCTGGTGTGTTTTGCCAACAGAAATGAGTTGCAAAATTATATTTGTCTGTGCTGCTAACTTATTAATCAAATTAACCAGCTGTGGCATTTGTATAATATTTGAGGGCAGAAACCACACCTATTAACATGAGTCATGAGTTTAAAGATGAGCTTCATCCCTGTGTCAGCGTTTAAATAACACTGTTTAGTTTTCTCTTTTTTGGTTAATATTGTGTGCGCTGTCACTTTCATTTCTTAATTTTTGTACTTTTCTATTGCTATCAATTTCAGTATTATTATTCTTCATGAGACCCTTTTGTTTCCTTTTTTTAACCAGCTTTGGATCTTTATAATATTCCGATCATATTCCGGTCAAAGGCACATAATCATTATGGCAAACATTTAGCTTGTGCAGTGTGTGAGCTGCAGGATATTTACAGTAGTAATTCTTCCTCCTTCATTAGCGTTAATTTTAATTGTGCTAATTTTATGTTAGTTAGCTCTCTGACAGAGAAGAATTTAGCTTTAGAGGTGCTCATCCAGAAGCTAGAAAATGTTATCAATAGCAAAGTAGCATATTGTAGGGGAAATCTGGATGACAAATGTGTAGTTAGCAACCCCCCAACTCCGACAATAAAAATTATTGGCGATAAAGAGATTTATCTCACAGTGGAGATAAAGCTAATGCTAAAGCTTTCCCATTAGCACACCACTCCTCTCTCTGCCTCATATGTATAACAGGCTTGCTCTCCTCAGTGAAAAAACTGTTGAGAAACCTGAAAGAGCTCTGGTTATACAGTATAAGACTCTTAAGGCATATGAAATTAGGCAGGCCTTTATGGGCTCTAGCAGCACTGGTTAGGTCTATTCGAGGAGCCAGGGTGCCAGATATAGCAGGTAATATTACGGTCCTATGCAAGCATAAGGTAGTTCCATGTAGGAGCTAATTATATACACCTTAGTCAGACAGAGGTTGATAAGAGTACTATTGTGGAGGTGTGTGAATTAGATAAGGCGATGTCCGATGCTGTAGTATGCTCTAGCTCTATCCCAATGCAATGTGGTGATGTAGTTTACAGCAGGTTATTTTGCTGAACTGCTGTATGTCCAAGTGGTGCTCAGAAAACACTGTGGGCTTTATGGATAATTGAAACACTGTTGAGGGTAAGGCTGGCTTGCTAGGCCAGGATGGTGACCATCACACTCAGGAATTTCTTGCAGCATAGAACATAGTATTAGAACAGGCCTAGTTAATCTGTGACAATCCAGAGCTAGGGCCAGGGAGACAACCAAGCTAATCTGACTGTCTGCTAGCTGCAATAGGTTTATGATATAGAGACTGTGTCTGTTTCCTGAGCAAAACAAAAATAATATAAACTATAAACATCTGAAAAATTTGTTTTAGTAACCTTATTAGCATAAAATTAGGTCATAGTCAATGCATAGCCAGCACCTTTGATCTGAAGCTACAAATATAAGATCTCTTCCATCTAAAGCACTTATTGTGAATTAAATGATTACTAATGAAAAGTTTAGTGTTCTATGCTTAATAGAGATATGGATTAAACCAAATGAGTTTGTCACATTAAATAAAGCTTGTACACCCCGTCAGTTATATACATCAGTCACACCTAACAGGCAGGGGAGGGGGTGTTGCAGTTATTTATTATGATGAGATAGGCACCATGCAAAAATCTAGACATATTTTCATATATGTTCTATCATTGAAATTGTTCAAACTAACTAAAAATTTGAAGTCTAATGAGTAAATTCCACTAACTGTTTACAGACCTCTTGATCCAAATTCTGAATTCCTCTGTGAATTTGGGGAGTTAATCAGTATATAATAGGACCCACACATAATGGAGTTCACAAGTTTGATCTCATTATAACCTTCAGATTAAATATAGAAAGTATATTCACACTGCAACAAACAAAAACTATATCAGAAATGATCTCATTTTGTTTAAAATGCGCCTTGGGCACAATATTTGCCACATCATCTTGTTAAAGGTATATTTTTTTCTGCTATTGCAGACAGATTTACCAACATACTCCCAGAACTATCTTCCATTATGGGATCACAGTCTGACTCCATCGAACTTAATCGGGTGACTGATTACGTAGAGTTTGTGTTTCACTACACCCTAGATATTGTAGCTACACTTAGAAAAATAATAAAAGAGAAAAAATTTGGAACAATCACCACACAAACCTTAAAACAATCAACTAGGAAATTGGAACGCTCCACCCTAATTGAAAAGCACAAAAATAAAAACACTGTAGAAAAGTGCACACCATCTATTTGCAGCAATGACTTAATGAATTATTTCAATGGAAAAATGTATAATATAAGGTAAAATATTCTGACAATTAATTTAATACCAAATAATTTGATGCTGTACATAACAATATTACCATTTCTGATCAGCCCTGGCTATGTGCCAAAATCTTTTAAACTAGAGTTTATCAAATCTCTCATTAAAAACCTGACCTTGATCCCTTGAGCTCTCCAACTATAGGCCAATATCAAACCTTCCCTTTATCTCCAAGATCCTAGAAAAGTTAGTATCACAGCACGTATGCTCATACCTACATAGGAATAACATTCATTCATACATATCAGTCAGGATTTAGGGTAGTGTCTCCTTGATCTTACTGCAGCTTTTGACACCATTTGGTGTTCTACAAGGTTCTGTTTTAGGCTTTTCTCACTATATATATTTTCTTGCTAACCCCTTGGTGAAATTATTTGTAAACATAGTATTAGCCTCCACTGTCAGATGAAAGACACCAGCTTATTAAGAATGAAGTAAAGGACATTAAACAGTGGAGGCTTACTAAGTTTCTCCTGCTTATCTCTGACAAGAAAGAGACAACAACAAACCAATGACAACCACTGAGCAAAAATCATGCACAAGACAACAGGTGTGTGTGTGTGTGTGTGTGTGTGTGTGTGTGTATATATATGTATATATATATATATATATATATATATATATATATATATATATATATATATGTATATATATGTATATATATATATATATATATATATATATATATATATGTATATGTATGTATATGTATATATATATATGTGTGTGTATATATATATGTATATGTATATATATATATGTGTGTGTGTATATATATATATATATATATATATATATATATATATATATATATATATATATACATATATGTATATGTGTGTGTATGTATATGTATATATATATATATATATATATATATATATATATATATATATATACATATATGTATGTGTGTGTGTATATATATATATATATATATATATTATCCCGGATAAGCGGTAGAAGATGGATGGATGGATGGATATATATATATATATATAAGGACGACAATCACAGGAACAAGGAACAGGTGTGCATAGGCTGAACGGAAACCAAAAACAAAAGCACGTGGCAAAATGTCCCCCTAGTGTTCAGACAGGGAATAGTCCCAGCCATACCTGACAGTCCCCAAAAGTATTATATTGTATGTATTGTGTATATGTCTCCATTTTCCTTCTGTGTGTGTGTGTGTTTCTGTCAGTCAACCATGTATGGGCATATTCCATACACCTATGACAATTCCAAACCAGCTTTTCTAACCACCATTTCTAACCACCATTCTCTAACATAAGATGTTCTCTCTTTTTAACACGACATCATAATTATACACAAGTTGACTTCACATGATCTCTGATGGGAACTGACTGCAAAAGAACAGTTAAGGGTCTAAGATTAGTGGCTGTAAATGCTTACATATTAATAATTATATTTCAATTCAGACCCAAATTGTAACAATGGAAAATGTGGAAATTTGGGGGTTTGAATGCGTATGCTGCTATGCTTTAGCATAGCATATATCTTTTATATATCTCATATACCACAGGCTTTTGCAATAATGTGTCAAGCCTGTCAATAGACTACGTTCCTGTTTCAGATGTTTCATACAGAGTCTCAATTTGTCTCTCAGGCTCTTAAAAAATATTTAAAAACATTTTTAATGCATTTTAAATCTCATTCATTTTTAAAAATGTACTAAGTTAATTGACACTCAGCACTAACTGCCTCTTCTCTCTCTAGGTACCTGTGATGCTGCAGAGCAGTCTCAAGCATGGAACAGGGTCTCCTTTACATCCTGTGTAGTCCTTGGCACTGGGTGGGACAGGAATTGTCATGGTGATGGGTTTATGAAACTTCCTCCTCCGGGGTTCTACAGTTACAATGGGGCTGAAAGAGGCTTGATTACCAATTACACTGCACACAATTTCCTCTGGCACTGTCTGAGCCTGTGGGGCAAAGAAAATGAATAAGTATGTTTGCTATCTTATAGAATTTTAGTATTCATTTACATGTGTACAGTACATTACTGTTTAATTCAGGGCAACAATATACTGATATTATGGTATTGTGTAGTATGTTAATATATTTATATATAATATATATATAATATAAGTCCAAGAGGCCCACAAACAGGCTAGTGAAAAGAAAGGCAAAAATCAAATTAAAATTTTATTTATCACATACATGAATATACATGGTGTGACATGTAGTGAAATGCGTTTTCTGACTTCCTTATAGTGAGAAGTAAATGCAAATTAAAAAATGTCAAAATGTAGGTGCAATAAGGATAAGTAAAAAGAAAAATAATCATAGATCAGAAAAATAAACGCCTCTACTGTGTCTATTTTGCTTTCTTAGCTGTGAGTTGCTACAGTTTGACATTGGCACAAATTCATAAAAATGGAAGTACTAAATTTAGATATTCTTTAAAATAAGTATTCAATTTTACTGTTGTGAATCCCTAAATAGGTTACAGTGTAAATAATTGCCAGGAAAAATCACATAATAACTATTTGAATCCCTATCATCCCAAACAAGCTTCACAGTCAAGCTATCAAATGCTAAAAAAAATTATGCTGTTTGAAAAAGTCAGTACTGTGATAAGTAAGAAAATTCAGTATAATTTGAAGTTAGATATTTAGTTGATATATTAAGTTGAAGGTGACAGACAATGCCCACCCAGATGGGGGGTATCTCTATGTACCCTCATTGTATATGCAAACAAATTGGTGTGGGAGTCAGGAAGGGTTTCACAGAGACTCAGGTGATCCAGGATGAAGATGGTTACTGATAGTAAAATTGAGGGCTTCCTCATGTCCCATCTTAGTGATAGGGCCAGCACAGAACTGTTCCAGGAAGTAATGTCTGCAAAGCAAAATGACCAAGAATTCCCTCATCAGTCCCTGTACTGCATGATTGCACACAAAAAGAAAATCATCTTTCAGCTGAAGCCAGCAAGCACAGACATTTGCTGTGACCACAAAACCATTCAGGAGTTTTTCTAGATACAATCTATCAGGACTTAGACTCAAAACACACACATTAGACAGCAGCTGAGGCCATTCCTTTCAGAATGCTAATTCACTGATGAGGAAATTCTTAGCCAAGTTCTGAAGATGTTCAGTGGCAAAAATGAGCATTATCATAAACGTAGTCAGGTCCCCTGCCAGAAAACTACATATGAACATACTGTTGAGGTGGAAAGAGGACACCGGACAACCTCCAAGTGGGATAAAAAGACTATACAACAAGCAGCAAGGAAACAGAAGTCGGTCTCTGTTAAGGGGGACAACCAGAGGCTGTTTCATTATCCCAGTCCCAGAGTTGGACATGCCCATTCTCAAAAAGTGCTCTAAAAGTACAGCTCACACAGTGCCATTGATTGGTAGAAAGAGCCTTCTGTAGAAGATATAGTCAATGGTCTTCTTTTTACAGCTCTCCATTCAGCCCATGCAGAGTGGGGGTGGAAAAAGCTGAAGCCATTTTCAACCTTATTCAAATTCAAAAAGTCAAGCTACAGTATGACCACATTAAGAATATGCAGGGGTGATGTTAGCAGTCCAGCTGGAAAAACAACACGTGCAATGCCACATAACCATCTCGCCTTTTTTGAACTTCTTCTACTTTGGGCTTCTTCTACCATTAGGGGTCACCACATCTGTTTCCACCTAACTCTATCCTCTGCATCCTCTACTCTTGCATCTCTAGGTCATGTCCTCTTTTAACAAATCCATATATCTCCTCTTTGGCTTTCCTCTTCCTGGCAGCTCCATCTCCAACAAAATTCTACCAATATAACCACTTTCCCTCCTCTGCACATGTCCAAACCGTCTCAGTCTAGCCTCACTGACCTCGTCCCTAAAACAGCCAACCTCATCCTCGTCACTCCTAAAAAGAGAACCTCAAAATCCTCATTCTCACTGCCTAATGTCTTTTCCTCACTGCTACAGTCTCTATCCCATACAGTATCCCATACAGTATCACTACTGTTGTATACAGCTTTCCTTTGATTTTTTTTTTTTTTGACTCTCTTCTGTCACACAACACTCCTAACACTTTTTTCCACCCACTCCAACCCACCTGCACTCGACTCTTTACCTCGTTTCCGCACTCCCCTTCGCACTGGACGGTTGACACCATATACTTAAACTCCTGCACCTTTTTGACCTCAGCCCCCTGTAACCTCACTGTTCTACTTCCCTTCCTCTCGGTCATACACATGTATTCTTTCTTACTACAACTGACTCTCATTCCTCTTCTTTCCAGGGCAGACATCAACCTTTACAAGTGTTCCTCCACGGTCATCAATGTCATATGCAAACATCATTGTCCACGAAGATTTCTGTAATGTATGCAAGTGTAATAAGTAGTGACGTAAGAGTGCAACGTCACTAAGCACGTGACATATACATGTAGAAGAACTACTAAGTAAAGAAAGCATGTGAGTTCTAGAGCCAGCGTGTGTAGTCTCATTTATTGCATAACAAACAACATTACAATTTCTGTGTGACTTAATCTGTCAACCTGTCCATCACCATAGCAAACAAGAACAGACTTAAAGCCAATCTTTTATATATAGCCCCACCTCCTCCTTGAACTCCTGTCTGACTTACAGCACATTTCACTGCTGTCATATCCTGAACTACTGAACTACTACTGAACTACTACTAGATAGAAACTCCACTGCTGTCTCTCCTAGACTCTTCCACACCTTCACAGGTGTCTTTGCTATTTCCTGCTCTACAATATTCACCTATTCTTTCCATCTTTCCCTTTCATTTTCCTCATTCATCAGATCCTCACAATACTTCTTTAATCTTTTCTGCACACTTTCCTCACCTGTTAGCACCTTTCTCTATCCTCTGAAGAGTGGAAACATGGAGGCTTCAAAACAACTCGTAAATAACCTGAAAACAAAGATTGTTCAACATTATGGTTTAGGGGAAGGCTACAAAAAGTTAGTGCAGAGATATAAGCTGTCAGTGTCCACTGTGAGGAACATAGTGAGGAAATGGAAGACCACAGGCACAGTTGTTGTTAAGGCCAGAAGTGGCAGGCCACGTAAAACGCAAACGCACATTTGGACAAGCCAGCTTAATTTTGGAATAAGGTGCTGTGGAGTGATGAAACAAAGATTGAGTTATTTGGTCATAACAAGGGGCATAAGATGGCGGCAAAAGAACACAGCATTCCAAGAAAAACACTTGCTACCCACAGTAAAACTTGGTGGAGGTTCCATCATGCTGTGGGGCTATGCGGCCAGTGCCGGTACTGAGAATCTGGTTAAAGTTGAGGGTCGCATGGATTCTACTTACTGTAATATCAGCAGATTCTTGAAAATAATGTTGAGGAATCAGTCACAAAGTTGAAGTTACGCCGGGGCTGGATATTTCAACAGGACAACAACCCAACACACTGCTCAAAATCTACTTGAGCATTTATGCAGAAGAACAAGTACAATGTTCTGGAATGGCCATCCCAGTCCCCAGACCTGAATATCATTCAAACCTGTCTAATTTGGTTTTGAATACAATAAACCTCATTTCACTACTGAAATATTACTGTCCTTCAGTTATTTGATAGAGCAAAATGAAATTGCTGATCCAAACACCCAAATATTTATAAATGAAAATCATGGAAATTGTCAAGGGTTCATAAACTTTTTCATTCTACTATAATTTTGTGATACTGTGTGATACTGTAAAGTTAAACTGAATATAGCGGGTCATTGTAGGGTATGTAAGCTTGAAGACTTCCACTTCGAAATAAGGTACCGGCCAGGCAAGCTGAATATTGATGCAAACACTCTCTCTCATTGTCCCCTTGATATGATGCCTTAATGAGTCTGTGTTTGGAAAGACAAAAGAGGCAGATTGTTTCCCCTGAAAATAAAGCAAAACAGCACATCTAGTGCAAGTTCATTCTACCACCTCGGTGCCAGAACAGAAAAGAGTCTTGCTGTATACCTACCTCTTACCCTGAGAGATGGTGTAACCAGACACGCAGTTCTGCTTGATCTAGAGGTGCAGTGCAAGGAGTGATAAGAGCTTTGAGGTAAGAGGGAGCTGGTCCATCTTTGGCTTTGTATTCAAGCATCAGTATTTTGAATCTAATGCGTGTAGCTACCAGAAGCCAGTGGAGGGAGTGCAGCAGTGGGGTGGTATATGAGAACTTAAGCAGGTTGAAAACAAGTCAAGTGCAAATACATTTTGGATCATTTACAGAGGATGAATTGCATATGTATACCTGCCAGCAGTGAGTTGCAGTAGTCCAGTCGTAAAATAGCAAGAGACTGAACATGTTACTGGGCAGCATGTGTTAACAAAAATAGACAAATCCCTCTGATGTTGTAGAGAAGAAACCAACATTAGCGTTTCACATTAGCGACATGCGAGAAAAGGGACAGTTGATTGTCCATGGTCGTTCCTTGCCCTGTTCACTGCTTTTAAATAAATAGTTGCACTCAGAATGTGCACTCATAAATCTGGTACACTCAGAATGTGTCACTTATAATAACTTGTTTTAACAGTTGCATGTTTTGGGGTTGCATTTTTGAAATATGATTATCACTGCATATGTTTTGTTGAGAGTTACAATAGATGTTTGGATAGTGATTTGAATTGTTAGTAGCAAGTGTCGGAAGGCACTTTTGCTGTTGGGGAATGTGTGACAGCCAAAACAGGCAACCACATTGGTCATCATTTTGATTTGGATTCTAAGGCCATTACTAGAATGACAAATGGCAGTTAAAACATAACGCTAATAATTCGGGATAGCGAATAATTATGAACTACTGTTTGGAAATGTGGACTGTAAAAAAGGATGGGAAAGAGCAGCACCCAGAAGTAACTTTTGACACTGGAGCAGTTGTGCCCAAGTTGCCTTAGAGGACTGTCTTCTGCAAGACCCACTGATGCAGTATGTGCAAATTGTTGTGGTACTACTCATGGGACCCCCAACAATTACCATGAATTTGTTAAACATCGCCATCCACAGAGTGCATGTGTATAATCAGTGTTGGATGTGTACCTGTAAACCAACACGAATCTTCTTTGTGAGTGCTCCAGGGGGAAAAGCAGCCCTAGCCATTGGAACAGATTCACTATTTAACACTCCACCCTCGGGACCCATGTAATCGTTCTCCTGTTTAATACGAGACACAACTGCAAAGTATTGCGGAAAGTCTTTAGTAATGATGCGGCAGATATGCTTTTTCTCCAGCTCAGCAGGGCTGTCCAGTTCTAGAAAAAGATACAGATTAATTGAAATATAAATTACCAACACATTCAAATATGTTATAATGTATAATATAATATATAATCTGTAGACTGTAATAATTCTTACTGAATATTTTGAATGGATTTACAAGATGTGCAGGTAATTTAAGTCTGAATTAGTCAGAACAGTATAGTCAAGAATGTAGATCAGAGTGACCATGTGAATTTAAAATTTACATAACTGGCCTGCCAAAATAATGGTTAACAAAAATGTTTCTTATGGCATATTTAGTAGTATATCAATTCAAATTACACAGAGAACAATATAATAATTTCAAAAGTATTATAAAGGTTAAAAAAAGAACATCTGTAAACTAACATTTTTAAATTTCGATAGAAAAAATATGTAAAAGGGAGGAAGGCAGTTATAAAAAAAAATTATGATTCTGAAAATCTGCATTGATCAACTATATTCAAACTGTCCCTGAAACAATCCAGTGTCCCTACATGTTTTCAGACATCAACTATCATTTATGTGCCTGAATCTTTCACTTCACCTGAGCTGACTGATCCAGTGGCCTTGACTTCTGAAATGACCAATTGCTCATCAAAGATCTCATCTTCTACTCTACAAGTCCCACTCCAGTTCTCATATCTCATATCAACTGAGCCACAGATAACAATTTCCCATGTCCTAAACACCACGCTGTCTCATTTTGACATGGAAAGATGGAACTACAGGTGTGTGAAAAAGTGTTTGACTAATATTTAAATTTGTTTAATGATCTCAAACATTAAAGTGTGACAAACGTGCAAAAAATAACAAATCAGGAAGGGTGGCAAAGATAACACAAAAGTGCAGTATTCAAATTAAGGTTTTTATGATTAAAGAAAAACAAAACCCAAATCCACCTGGCCCTATGTGAAAAACATTTAAAACAACTTAACTGTGGTTTATCACACCTGAGTTCAATCTCTCTAGCAACACCCAGGCCTGATTACTGCCCCCCCTGTTCGTGATCAAGAATCACTTAAATAAGACCTGACTGGCAAAGTGAAGTAGACCAAAATATCCTCAAAAGCTACACATGATGCCGAAATCCAATGAAATTCAGGAACAAATGAGAAAGAAAGTAATTGAAATCCATCAAATCAAATCAAATTTTATTTGTCACATACATACAGGGTACGATATGCAGTGAAATGCTTTATGCAACTGTCCGGTATAAGAATAAAAAAATATATAAAAAGTATAAAAAAAAGCAAGAAATAAAATGAGAATAAAATAATGAAAAGTACAAACTATATAAGACAACTATATAAGAAAACTATATAAAAATATGAAAATACAGATGGAGAAATAATGTATATACATATGCATAAATATACATATACATAAATGTGCAGTATGGTGTGTAAATAGTGTATAAAGTGGCACTGTGCTGTGCAAGTCCAGAGTTTAAAGTGTCCATAGAATGTCCAGGTGAAGTGTGGTGCGTAAATAGTGTATGGAGTGTATAAAGTGTATAAAATGGCACTGTGATGTGCAAGTCCAGAGTTAAAGTGTCATTGCAAAAAAAAGGGGGGTGCATAGAACAGTGGGGATGGAGAGAGAGGTCCAGTGCTAGATCCTGGGTGTCTCCTGGGTTAAACTCCGAATGGCCTGCGGGAAGAAGCTTCTCCTCATCCTCTCTGTGTTTGCTTTCAGGGAGCAGAAGCGTTTCCCTGAACGCAACAAGGGAAAGAGTCTATTGTTGGGATGGCTGAGATCTTTTGCAATCTTCCTGGCTCTGGTCCGGCACCACGTGCTGTAGATGTCCTGCAGGTCAGGAAGCTCAGTGTGGATGGTACGTTCAGCTGACCGCACCACCCTCTGGAGGGCTCGCCTGTCCTGCATGGTGCTGTTCCCAAACCAGGAAGTGATGCTACCTGTCAGGACGCGCTCAATGGTGCAGGTGTAGAAGGTCTTTAGCACCTGAGAGGATAGTCTGAAGTCCCTCAAACGTCTCAGATGGTACAGACGCTGCTGGGCCTTCTTCACCAGGGTGTTAATGTGACTGGACAAGACAGGTCTTGTGTGATCTGAACACCTAGGTACCGGAAACTGTCCACTCTCTCTACTGGGGTCCCGTTGATGTTTAGAGGTTGGTATGACCACTGCTGCTTTGTGCTGAAGTCCACTATCAACTCCTTAGTCTTGCTGACATTCAGGAGAAGATTGTTCTCCTGGCACCATCACTCCAGGTTTTTAGTTTCCTGAAGGTAGGCCGTCTCATCGTTGTTGGAGATCAGGCCCACCACAACAGTGTCGTCAGCAAACTTGATGATGGTGGTGGAGTTGGAAGTGGCCACACAGTCATAAGTGTACAGTGAGTACAGCAGGGGGCTCAGAACACAACTCTGGGGGGCTCCAGTGCTGAGAGTGAGGGTGGATGATGTGTGTTTGCCCACCCGTACAGCTTGTGGTCTGTCTGTCAGGAAGTTGGAGATCCACTGACACAGTGGCAGGCTGAGTCCCAGGACCTCCAACTTAGAGGTGAGCGTGGAGGGAACTATGGTGTTAAACACTGAACTGTAGTCCACAAACAGCATTTTCGCATAATTCCCTTTTCTGCAGTCCAGGTGTCACATCGTGGTGCGGAGAAGATGAGCAATGGCGTCCTCAGTAGAGCGGTTCTGGTGGTACGCGAACTGTAGTGGATCCAGTGTGTCTGATAGTGATGCAGTGATGAAGTCTCTGACAAGTCTCTCGAAGCACTTCATCACTACTGAGGTCAGAGCTACAGGGCGGTAGTCGTTGAGGCAGGCAGGCTGGGGTTTCTTTGGGACAGGAACAATGGTGGACTGCTTGAAGCATGAGGGGACAACAGACTGTTCCAGTGAGAGGTTGAATATCTCAGTGAACACCGGTGCTAGCTGGTCAGCGCAGGCTTTCAGAACCCGACCTGTGATGTCATCTGGTCCTGCTGCCTTCCTGGTATTCACTCTCCTGAATGCCCTCCTCACGTCATGCTCTGAGATAGTGAACGTGTTTACATCTCCAGCTCTCTCAGCGTGCATGCTGTTTGTGCCACTAGCGTCGCTAGCATGGTTAGCTGCAGCCTCGAAGCGAGCGTAAAAAGGTGTTTACAGTAGCTCGTCTGCCAGAGAAGCGTCCGCATTCCCCATTCTAGAAGCAGGTGTTTTATAGTCCGTAATGTTCCTTACTCCCTGCCACAGGCTCCTAGAGCCACCCTGTTGGAACTGTGACTGTAGTTTCGTCCCGTAGTTACAGTTGGCTTCCTTCACCGCTCTGAGCATACTGTAAGATGCAGCCTTTTACTCTTCCATGTCCCCGGTGGCGAGCCCCGTGTTGTAGGCAGCGGAGCGGGATCTCAGAGCGTCGCGGATGGTTTTATCCACCCATGGCTCTGGTTTGGAAACAATGGTGGTTTTCTGCACCGTATCATCCGCTAGTTTCCCTACGAATCCCACAACCGCTTCCGTAAACATGTTGACGTCATCAGAGCTGCGCCTGAACATGTCCCAGTCTGCGTCATCCAGAGCGTCCTGCAGAGCGGCCACCGATTGGTCAGTCCAGCGCGCGACCTCCCTCTGAACTGGAGCTTCCTGTTTCAGCCTTTGTTTGTAAACAGGCATGAGGAAGATGGCGGCATGGTCCGATTTCCCAAACGGTGGACGTGATTGTGCCTTGTAGCTGTTTTTGAACGGTGTGTAGCAGTGATCCAGTGTCCTATCGCCCCTGGTGGGGCAGGTGATGTGCTGCTGAAAGTTCGGTAGTGCGCATTTGAGTTTTAAAATCTGTTAAAATCTCCCACCACAATGAGCGCAGGGTCCCGATGCTGTGTTTGGTGTAGCGTTAGTGTCTCATCTAAGTCCCATACTGCAGTGTCCGTGTCCGCTTGAGATGGAATATAAACGGCACTGTCTATGACCGAGCTGAATTCCCAAGGTAGATAGAAGGGCCGACATTTCATGGTCAATAGCTCCAGATTTGGTGTGCAGGAGCGTGTAAGAGGAACGATGCTCGCGCTGTTGCACCAGTGGTTGTTCACCATCAGACACACTCCACCGCCCCTTGACTTCCCCGACTCCAGTGTTCTGTCCATGCGATGAACCGAGAAAAACTCGTTCGGCTGGATGGCATGGTCTGGTACCGCTGGGTTCAGCCATGTCTCGGTGAAGCAGAGAAGGTTGCAGTCCCAAACGTTGGCTAACAGGATACTACTGTAGGTAAGGGAGCGCGGTGTGCACTTGCCCTCAGCCCGTTCCTGACACCGACTTGTTTCCCTGTGGGTCATGTCCTTTGTTCCCCCTCAGGATCTCGCTCGGCCAGCATGGGTCCGAGTTTAAAAACGGCGAAGGGTGAGTTTTTTGTACACCAATAGATATGAGTGTCTCTGTCATATCTAATGATGTCCACCTTCTATAAATAAACTGTATCTATATTAATAAATATATAAAATAAACAAAAAAGTCAAAGAGTAACCGGAGCAGCCGACCTCACCGGCGCCATCAGTCTGGAAAAGGTTATAAAGCCGTTTCTAAAGCTTTGGAACTCCATTGAACCACAGTTAGAGCCATTATCCACAAATGGCAAAAACATGGAACAGTGGTGAACTTTCCCAGGAGTCGCCAGCCGACCAAAATTACTCCAAGACACAGTGACAACTCCTCCAAGATGTCACAAAAGACCCCACAACAACATCCCAAGAACTACAGGCCTCACTTGCCTCAGTTAAGGTCAGTGTTCATGAATCCACCATAAAAAAGAGTCCGGGCAAAAATGGCCTGCATGGCAGAGTTCCAAGACAAAAACCGCTGCTAAGCAAAAAGAACATAAAGGCTCGTGTCAGTTTTGCCAAAAAAACACCTTGATCCCCAATACTTTTTGGAAAATACTCTGCATTTTCTGTATTTTGATTTTTTTTTCCGCCAAAAAATCCTGAAGGACAATGTGCAGGCATCGTTTCGCAACCTCAAGCTGAAGCAAACGAGTTCTGCAGCAGGACAATGATCCAAAACACACCAGCAAGTTCACCTCTGAATGGCTGAAGAAAAACAAAATGGATTCTTTGGAGTGGTCTAGTCAAAATCCTGACCTAAATCCTATTAAGATGCTGTTTCATGACCTAAAAAAGGCAGTTCATGCTTAAAATTTACAACAATTCTGCAAAGATGAATGAATCAAAATTCCTCTACAGTGCTGTAACAGACTCATTGCAAGTTATCGCAAATGCTTGAATGCAGTTCTTGCTGCTAAGGGTGGCACAACAAGTTATTAGGTTTAGGGGCAAGCACTTTTTCACACAGGGCCATGTAGGTTTGGATTTTGTTTTCCTTAATAATAAAATTTAATGTAAAACCTGTATGTTGTGTTTGTGTTATCTTTGACTAATATTTCAATTTGTTTGATGATCTGAAACATTAAAGTGTGACAAACGTGGAAAA
This sequence comes from Tachysurus vachellii, assembly GCF_030014155.1. Lineage (NCBI taxonomy): Eukaryota > Metazoa > Chordata > Actinopteri > Siluriformes > Bagridae > Tachysurus > Tachysurus vachellii. The sequence continues at coordinate 22,595,426 of NC_083469.1, forward strand.
AAAAATAACACCACTGAATATGAGACTGATGAATGATTCTAGTTCTGCCTTCAACACCATAGACACCCTTATGCTGTTTGGTAAATTGCAGTGCAAATCCCTGCAGAGGATGATTAAGTAAGGATCCCACACACCCAAGATCGAATCTATTAAGACTGAAGTCAGTTGGCTGAAGTAAGTTAGAGTAAACAAATAAATTAAGAATCAGATAATTTAATATACTTTGACAACAAATTAATATGTTTAACCGCTTCCAGGATCTATTACATACTGGTTTAAAGATAGCAGTGAATTGAGTCCTACAATCTGCACTTATAACATAGTTAAGCAATTGTCTAACAGCATCACACTAAATTGAAAATGTATATCAGAAACAGATTAGTGTGACTGCAGTGCTGGAGGCTGCTTATGATTTGCCTATGCTTATGATATGGGGGATGTGGTAGCTCAGTGGTTAAGGTGTTGGGCTACTGATCGGAAGGTCATTGATCATACTGATCATGGGTTCGAACCCCAGGTCCACCAAGCTGCCACTGCTGGTCCCCTGAGCAAGGCCCTTAACCCTCAGTTGCTCAGTTGTAAGTCACTCTGGATAAGGGTGTCTGCTAAATGCCGTAAATGTAAATGTAAATTTGCCCTCATATAATACACACTCTAAAATCAAGCATTATCACAAGCCTGTGTATAGTAAATGTATTCAGTAAACTGTAATCACTGTTTATCTTAATTTTATTTACCTTCATCCATGCCATTCAGCAGAGCAATGAGATCTTCTGCACAGCATTCATAATGATGCTCCTTCCATGTATGACCATTATCACTGCGCAGTACAATCAGCTCACGCTCCTTTCGACGCATTGAGCCAAAATGTGGAATCTCCACAATGACAGGCCTGAAAATAAATAAAGAAATGTAAAATAATTGCAAAAGTTGCCAATGAAAAGTGTATTTTTTTATTTTTAATGTTCATAGTTATCAAATGTATCCAAAATCAAATCTTTCCTTTATGTCCAACATCCTAAAAGACACTAAAGACACACCTCTGACCAAGTGAGAATAATCAATGGTAAGCAAATTGAGCATAATGTTGTGCTCTCCCATCCCTATTTTTTCAGTTACTAAGGATAGGTTATTATCATTTTCTTTCTTCCCCCATGTCTCTGTTAAGATACATCACAAAAGGATGTTAAGCTACAGGGAGGTGTTCTCAGTACCAACCTCTACACATTGTTCACGCATGACTACTTCGTGCCTCACAAGGACAAAATTATTAAGTTTGCTGATGACACTGCAGTGATAGGACGGATCACTGGCGGGGACAAAGTGGCCTACAGGAGAAAGGTGGCCAGTCTTGTGAGATGGTATGAGGGCAATAACCTCACCCTCAACACAGACAAAGGAAATGATAGTGGACATAAGGAAGGAGTGGAGAACTCATCATCCACTGTTCAAACGAGAGCTTGAAGTAGAAAAGGTGAGCAGCTTTAAATACCTTGGGGTCCACATCAGCGAGAACCTCACATGGACACTCAACACCACCCAGCTGGTTAAAAAGGCACAACAGCGGCTGTACTACCTGAGGAGACTGAGGAATTTGGCATGCCATTTAAGATCCTCAACAACTTCTACAGCTGTGTTACTGAGTGTGTCTTAACTAACTGCATCACAGAGTGGTATGGCAGCACTTCTATGAGGGACCGCAAACATTTGCAGAGAGTGGTGAAGACTGCTGAGAAGATCATCAGGTCTCCACTGCCCTCTCTGCAGACCATTTACCACCGCACAGTCAAAAGGAGTACCGCCCCCATTCTTAAGGACCCCACCCATCCCCAACATGGAATGATCACACTACTACCCCACAGAACGGAGATACAGGAGTGTGAAATGCAGGACCTCAAGACTAGGGACGACTTCATTCCCTCAGAAATTAGACTCTTAAACAGGTAGCCAGAAGTCATAGACTAGTTTCATCTCTCTCACAGATCAGCTGAACGAATTTGCTCCTCCTCATATTGTACATTTCTTATTACTGCTGTTATACAAAGTAGCTGCATCTCAATGCATAATGTTAGTTTTAATGCCATTTCTATCATTATCCACAGTTGCACTCAGTTTTTAGTCAGCAGTTACTGCTACTGCTATTACCATCTACAGTGGTATTCAATTTTTGCACATATTATAGTAACATTGTTTTGCACATTACTAAGAAATATAAGACCTAAGAGAAGAAGCAGTCCAGCCAACAGCAGTGGGGTGAGTAGGTGGCCTTTTTTTAGTTTCCTTCCAGGAGTGTGGACAAAGCTCTGCTGACTTTGGTAATGGCCCAACAAGATTCATGCCAATTCTCTCAAACGGGACACCGATGATCGGGAGGGGGATGAGAGTGGCCGGGGCCGGCTTGTGAAGGGTGGTCCGTTGGCACTGGGGGCAGGCCCGGCAGAAGTCTAGCACTTCAATGTCCATACCTGGCCAGGTGAAACGGTCGCATAGATTTTCCAGGGTGTTTTTTGGGCCCAGATGCCCCCCCAGTGGGTGCGTATGGGCCAGGTGCAGGAGAAGAGGTGTCAGGGCTCAGGTCACAGGGCTCCCCTCTCCTCTCCGTGTGGTGATATAGTAGGCTGTTCTTTACTGTGAAGTAGTCGGAGGGTAGGGGGGAGAGGGAGTCTCTGTCTTCTCCCCTTCCACTAGTAACACCTGGCACCAGCAGTGCTTCAGCCGGTCATCCTCCTTCGGTTCCCTCCCGAGGCTCCTCCGTCGGTGTCGGGCCATGTACGCCGGTCGCCCTGGTGGCTTCCGGGCCTCTTCCTGCCTCTGTGTGGTGGCGTTAATGACTGCCACAAAACCTGGCCAGTCCTGTCCTAGGAGCAGGGGCACTGGGAGATCAGGAATGAGGCCCACAAGCACTGGCCATTCCCCCATATGCCCCCGGATTTTAACCTGTGCGGCAGGTACTGAACGGGGATCACCATGAACACATGAGACTGCAGTAGTACTTGCCGGCTTTACTGAGGGAGGGAGAACGTTTGGTCGGGCCAGTGTCATCATGCTCCCAGAATCTAGTAGAGCAGACATGGTATGGCCATTGGCGACGGGAGACTGGCCACAGCGGGTGAGAATCTCTTGTTTTACCATGTCGTACTCCTGGGCATCTTCTAAATCTAGGGCATAGTGCGCCAGCTGGGCATCCCCACTGAGCAACGGGGCAAGGGTGTTGGCCAAGTCACACCTAGACCAGCCCTCCCAGTCCGTGGTCCGCCCGAAGGTGTCCATATATGCATCTACATTGTCCTCTGCCGTTAGCTTAGGGAGGGAGCATTGGGCATCATGGTCAGGGTCAGAGAGAGGGACAAATGCACCTAGGTCACCTCGTGCTGATGGAGGCTGGACTGCAGCAGGTGCTGTAGAACCTGCCCCACATTAGGCTCAGGATCTCCTTCCGAGTCCACTGCCCGCATTCTCCACCATTGTAAGATCTTTGAGAGCAGAACATGGAAAATAGCACAGGGAATATGAGTCAGGGAGGATGAATACAGAAAATCCCCAATGTGAATTTATTAAGTATTCTTTTCATCAATAGTGGCAGTTCAAAGAGGCTGGAGTCTACTTATAACGTCCAGGGGGATCTTTTTTTATTATACATCTTTTTAATTATGTTTATATTTGTGTGTGCATTTGATTTCACAAAATTTTACTTTTTAACAGTTTTTTTTAAATTAGATACACAAACCAAATAGATGGATAGCTTTAGGAGAATCTAAACTGCGTATAGATTAGACAACTGCATGTCATCCAGATGTGTGTGTGTAATGAGGAGTCGTAGGGCTGATCCATTTGCAGCTTTAATAATAATCGTAATCAAACAGGCAAGGTCAGGGCAGGCAAACACAATAACATAGAGCAGGCAGAAATCGTAAACGGGAAAACCGGCAGAAGGTCTGGACAGGCAGCAAACATTCAAGAAACCAAAAACAGAAACAGAATCAAAAACCGGAACTGGGAACAAACAAGGAAACGCTCAGACTGATTGCTAAAGCAAATCGAGACTTACCAATGGGGTCGAGTTCAAGTTCGCTTAAATAGCGTGGGAAATTGGCTACAGCTGGCGGCGTAATTAGTCCTGGTGCGGGGGTTGTGGGAATTGCAGTCCAGAAGCAACTAGTTCTCCGAAGACGCTTCTCTATGTTGGTGCTCGGGAGGTGGGGCAGGAGCTCCAACCGTGACAGACCCCCCCCTGCGAGCGGCTCCCGATGCGAGGATGTGTGCGGCACCCGGGTCTACCCCGAGACCGAGGGGCCGGCCGGTCCGGGTGCCGTTGGCGGAAATCGGTGGTGAGCGAGGGGTCCAGGATGTCCCCCGCCTTAACCCAAGAGCGCTCCTCCGGGCCGTACCTCTCCCAGTCGACCAGATATTCGAGAACACCTCCACAGCATCTGGAGTCCAGTAAGTCGCGGACCTGGTAACCCTCTTCGCCGTCAACCAGAAGCGGTGGTGGACCTGATGGATCAGCGACCCCCTCTTGGCCCCCTCTTGGTTCACTAGCGGGCTTCAGCAGCGAGACATGGAAGGTGGGCGAGATGCTGTAAGTGGAAGGCAATGCCAAGCAGTAAGACACCGGATTTATGCGTCTGACAATCTTGAACGAACCCACATGCTTACGTTCCATGTCTCCTCGCTCCGGCGAAACCACTCATCCAAGGCCGGTAGGTCAGACGGCTCGCCGGACCATGGGAACATGGAGGTTGCTAGCCCAGTATGCACTGGAAAGGCGTGAGGCCCTTAGCAGGTTTGATGAGACAGTTTTGCGCGTATTCTGCCCACATAATGTATTTTCTGCAGTCGGACTGATTATGGCAGTACGAGCGGAGGAAGCGGGTGATTTCCTGGTTCAGGCGCTCCGTCTGCTCGTTTGCCTGTGGGTGATATCCCGAGGTGAGGCTGACATTAACGTTCACCTGAAGAGGAATGCCGACCAGACTTGTGACGTGAATTGGGGACCTCGGTCGGAAATGAAGTCCTCGGGCAAGCCGAAAAAACGAAACGCAATTGCAGAGAGTTTTGGCCATCTCGAATGCCGTGGGAAGTATTGGTAGAGGGATCAGGTGGCAGGCATTCAAAAACCGGTCGATGACGGTGAGGATTACCGTGTAGTTTTTTGATCTGGGCAGATCTGTGATAAAAACGATGGTTATGTGGGACCAGGACCGCTGTGGGGTGGGCAGAGGCAGCAGTAATACAGCGGGGAGTTAGTGAGAGGCTTTCGAGACGTAACACATGGCGCAGCCCTTTATGAAATCCCGTGCATCCACGGACATTGACGGCCACCAGAACTGGTTTTGTTCAAGGTGGATTGTTCGAGATGCCGGGATGGCCGGAGCTGGGAGTGGTGTGTAGGAGCTCCATGGTATTTCATACCAAAATGGTATGAAAACGTAATAGATTTAGCTCATAACATAAATTCACATTTAAAACTCTTCAGTCTTTGTTTAGAAGGGTATTAATAATGTAATCATATAATTTTTTTGTTCTTCTTCAGGAATATAAATATAACTAGTGAGGGACAGAGAGAAAGTAAAAAGTAACTTTCCATTAGATTTTTTTTAAATATACAAAACAAGTAAAAGAAATAAAAGCCAGTGAGGTGTTTGTTTTGTAGAAACTTGTGAATATGTCAGTTAAGGATTGCTGAAATGAATGCAAGTATAGTATGAATGTTTATTGAAGAAGCTGCTATCTTAATGCAGCTTCTGATAGCATTGGCCATGCTATTTTTGTTGATAGAAAGCCCTAAGGTTTTATTTGACGGATCGTTATCAGTTTGTATATCTAAATGGTGACTACTCTAAACAAAGACTACTCTAAGGTAATGTTCGGTATTCTGCAAGGTTCTGTTGATATTGGCCTAAGCCCATTGCTTTTCTCCCTATATATGCTACCCCTTGGTGCAATTATTCATATCCATGGTATTAGCTTTCACTGTTATGCTGATGACATGCAGATATATGTTTCAGCTAAGTCAGATGTAAGTCACCAGCTTAATAAGATTGAAGATTGTGTGAAGGACATCAGAGAGTGGATGCTTACTAACTTCCTTCTGCTTTACTCTGACAAGACATAAGTGATTTTACTATGACCACAGGCAGTCAGAAGAAAGCTTTCTAATTACAGAGTAACTTTGGATGGTTTTTCTGTTACATCATGCACAGGGTTAGGGTTAGGTGTGATTATTGTCTCCGGTCTCTCATTTGAAGCTCACAAATAATATCACAAGGTTCTTTCATCTCAGAAATATTGCTAAGATAGGAAATATGATGTCATTACATGATGCAGAAACACTAGTTCATGCATTTGTTACCTCTAGGTTCGATTATTGTAATGCTTTACTATCTGAATGTTCCAGTAGGAGCTCAATGTTCCAAACAAGCTCCAGTTTGTCCAGAACATAGCAGCTAGAGCACTAATTGGAACCAGAAGATATAAACACATCACCCCTATCATTCTCATTGCATTGGCTTCCAGTCAATTTTGCATTGATTATAAAATACTATTATTAACCTATAAAGCACTAAATGGTCACGTACCACAGTGCCTGAGTGATCTTTTGTTTTTTTATGATGTTACGTCTACTTCAATCAAAAGGTGCAGGCTATTTGGTAGAACCTCAAGTACAAAAGGTTACAGCAGAGGGCAGAGCTTTTTCTTACAAAGCCCCACAGTTATGGAACAGCTGCCCAATTAGTGTTCAGGACTCAGACACAAAGTCCAGACTAAAAACACATTTGTTTAGTTTAGCATTTTATGAATAGCTTTTTTAGGTAAAGAAGCCAATTTGTTTGGTAAGCTGAGATGTCTGGATGCTGTCAGCTTATCACCCTTGCAGTTGCACATAAATTACATTGTCCATCACCTGATTACAATCATACCTAACAATTTTCTTCCCTCTCTCTCTCTCTCTCTCTCTCTCTGTCGAGCTATATATGCCACTCCCAAACTCCCAGTGTTCCTAGTCTGATTGTCTCTTCTTACGGAGCTATTTCATTAATCCTGACATTGTACCCCTGGCTGGAGTCTCGTCACCTGGTGGTCACCCTGTCAGGGATTGATCTGCATTGTCAGTCAGTGACTCATTTGATTGTTGTGGATGGAGCTGCCCGGAGACTGTCATGTCTTTTTTGAACCAATGTCAGAGTTTGCGCTGACCCATTAATTCCTCAGAAGCTCTTGGTTGCAATATTATAAACTGTTGTATACAGGACATTATTTACATTTACATTATTTACTGTCCAGTGTCACCCAAATAAGGATGGTTCCCTTCTGAGCCTGGTTCCTCTCAAGGTTTCTTAATAGTATCATTTTTCCTTGCCGCCGTCCCCATCAGCTTCCTCATTAGGGATAGATTTACAGGTTTTTTTAATATATTTAACTGAATTTAATTGAATTGAAAAAAAAAATGTGTGGTTGTATTGATAACTCTAATTTTGAGAGTATGTACATACAGATACTTCAAAGGTTTAAACAATGTATTTATTCTGTCACCCTAATACGCCTTGCACCAGTTGACAGACAGACAACTCCTCAACCAATCACCACACTGAAGCAGACATCCAATTCACTTCGTTTAATGGCTGACTGAAAGTAGGGTAAAACTATTAAAAAGAATGACAATGAATTTAAGCTAATTAATTAAAGTTGTTTACATGACATGAGAATCAAATATGTATTTATGATTAAAACATATCACACAACTAACATTTAAAGCTCTTTGAGTTCCAAGGTGCACATTTTAAAGCAATATATATTTAACACGATGTCTGTACTGTAAATATTTGAATTTCAAATTAAAATGAACTCTTAGGACAAAATGTTAAATACTGACAAATATAGTTATGTAACCTTTTAACGTGACTCAACATACCAACAATGCCTTCGAAAGAACATGAAATGTAGCAGATGAATTACGATTAGCAGAGCTGTGATGAGGGCTTGATGGCTTTCTATAAACAACTGACGAACTAGTCTGACGCTGATGACATCATCATTACGTGACGATCTCTTAAAGGAGCCAGCACACATTAATTATATCACATAACAATACACTCCCCGCCTGGTATCACTAGATACCATGACTCATTGTAACCAAACACTTAAAGGAGTAAACCAGTCACTGAATTAGTTGGAAGGAATGAGCATTATCACTTCAGTTACAGGTCTGACAAAAACCTTTGGTTCTCCCTTATTGACAATTTTGATTTCGACTTTTCGTACCCTTCCATCTCCACTAGGCAACACTTTAGTGATGCGCCCCAAAGGCCACTGGTTGCGTTTAGACTGACTGTCTTTCATAAGGACAACACTACCCGTTGTGATGTCTTGATTTTTGAATTGCCACTTTTTCCTAGGTTGCAGTGTGGAGAGATACTGCTTCCACCACCTGTCCCAAAAGGTGGATGCTCGGTTTTGGACTTGTTTCCACTGTCGCCTGTAGAGGTCAGTATGATCAAGTTCGACAGGAGGACAAGGGAAAGAACCATACTTCTGAGTAAGTAATGTTGCAGGAGTGAGTATAATGGGGTCCTCGGGATCCACAGATACAGGAATCAGCGGTCTGGAGTTTATTATCGCCGTCACCTCTGCCAAGAATGTTGTGAAAACTTCATGTGTAATTTTAGACGGTCCCAGCTGAAGCATCATGGAGTCTAAGATCTTTTGGGTTATACCTATCATGCGCTCCCATGCTCCACCCATGTGCGAAGCGTGGGGTGGATTGAAGATCCAAGAGCACCCTTGTTCTGCAAGAAACCTTGACACCTTTGCCTCATCCAAATTAGAAGGAATGTCCAGTTCTCTGCATGCCCCTGCAAAAGTGGTCCCTCGATCAGATCGCATCTGCTTGATTGGACCATGAATGGCAATGAAGCGTCTCATAGCGTTTATGAAAGAAGATGTGTCCATAGACTCCACTACTTCAATATGGACAGCTCTGATGGTTAAACAGGTGAACAGAACCGCCCATCTTTTGCTATTCACATGTCCACCTCTTGTGCGGCGGGCTGAGATGGTCCAAGGCCCAAATACATCAGTGCCTACATAGGTAAAGGGGGGCTCGGTACTGACCCTGTCCACCGAGTAAATCAGACATCATTTGTACTTCACTCTTTCCTCGTAGCCTTCGGCAAACTACACATCCAAAGATAAGAGAACATATGCTCCTTTTGGCTCCCAAAATCCAAAAACCTGCCATACGTATAGCACCTTCAGTAATGTGCCTACCCTGATGTTGAGATTGTTCATGGTAAAACCTCATTATCAAAGTTGCAATGTGGTGCCTTCTTGGGATTATGATGGGATTGCTTTCATCATAGTCGATACCTGCGTGTGAGATCCGTCCTCCAACCCTCATAAGACCTTTGTATATGATGGGGTTCAGTGTAAAGAGGGGACTGTCCTTTGAAATGTTCTTACCATCTCTGATGCATCTGAGTTCCTCAATGAATGCTTCCTGCTGTGCAGCACGAATGACGGTGACTTTGGCTTGGTTCAACTCATTTACATTGACATCCTACAACAATGCCAACCTTTGCAATTTTCCACGTTTGGTTGAATTCCCTTTGAATGTCTGTACAACATGTATTAGACATGCAACGGCTCGAAGAAGTATCTTCCAACTGGAGAAACGCTCGAAGCGCTTTGTACCAAGCTGGCTGTCTTTGATATGGGTAGTGAGCACTGTTGCCTCAGGGCGAACTTCAACATCACTGGTTGGATCCACAAGATCAAATTGACTTGAAGTGTTATATTCCTGATTAGAGCAGGACGGTGGACCAGTAAGCCATGTTGTATCTTTTAGATGATCTGCAGGCACAGACCTTGTTGCATGGTCGGCTGGAATCTGGGCACTTGGAACATAATGCCATTGCTGAGGGTGCGAACTGCTTCTTATTCTTTGAACTCGATTATTCACAAAGACATAGAATCTGCGTTTTTCATTATAGATGTAACCGAGGACCACTTTGCTGTCTGTGAAAAAGGTTACTCTATCAAACTCAATATCCAACTCTGCCATTATAATGTCAGCCACCTCTACAGCCAACACTGCACTACAGAGCTCAAGGCGAGGGATTGTCAACTCTTGGCAAGGCGCCAGCCTGGCTTTCCCTAAGATGAAACTTGTTTCACACTTTCCCTCCATGTCCAGAATTTTGAGATAAGCTACTGCAGCTATAGCCATAACTGAAGCATCTGAGAAGACACAGAGCTCTCTATGTGAAGCTTCTGATGGAGAGGTTTTGGTGTAGGGTCTAGGGATTTGGAGCTGTTGAAGCTCTTGAAGGGAGTCCCTCCATTTTGCCAGGATTCCCTTTTCTCCAGGGGTCCCAGTCCAGTGAGTCACTTGTGAGGTTTCTAATCAGAACTTTGCCTTGAATAACAACCGGAGCTGCAAACCCAAATGGGTCATATAACCCATTCACAGTAGAGAGAACGCCATGGCGTGTAAATGGTTTCACATCATTGGACAGCTGAAATGTAAATGTGTCAGTTTTGAGATTCCAGCTAACTCCTAAAGTACGCTGGACTGACGATGTGTCTTTGTCCAGGTCCATGTCCTTTGAATCTCGGCAGTCACCTTCAGATGTAAATACATTCATAACCTCCTCACTGTTTGATGCAATTTTATGCAACTTCAGATTAGAGCGAGCAAGTGCTTCTTGTGTCTTTTTAAGGAGATCAATGGCAGCTGTTGCAGAGGGTAGAGATTTTAAGCCGTCGTCCACATAGAAATCTCTTTCTATGAACTTTAGGATGTCTGTTCCGAACTCTGTCTCAGTTTCCTTCACTGCCTGTCTAAGGCCATAGATTGTGACGGCTGGAGAAGGACTGTTACCGAAGATATGGACTTTCATCCTGAACTCAATGATGTTTTGCTCTGGATCATTTTTCCATGCCAGAAGAACCTAAGAAAATTTCTATCTTCTGGCCTAACAAGAAAACAATGAAACATTTTTGTTGTATATCTGTGGTGATCGCTACTGCCTCCTTTCTGAAGCGCAAAAGTACTCCAAGCAGTCCATTATTCAGGTCAGGTCCCTTCAGAAGAACGTCGTTAAGTGAGACACCATCATACTGACAGCTTGAATCAAAGACGACTCTAATCTGGTTTGGCTTCTTTGGGTGGTACACACCGAAGAGAGGCAAGTACCAACATTCTTCTTAATGGTTAAGTGGTGGTGCTACTTCGGCATGACCTCTTTCCAGTATCTTCTCCATAAATGTAAAGAAGTGCTCTTTCATGATTGGCTTCTTAGCAAAAGATCGCTGTAGAGATCTGAAACGATCTAAAACTTGTGACCTGTTGTTTGGTAAGCGCCGCCTCTGGAGTTTGAACGGAAGGGGAGCTACCCAGCTGTGCTCTCTTCCACCACAAGGAGACACTCTGACCTTTTCTGCTGTAGATCAGTCTGCGTGAAGATGTTGTTTTACTATTCTGTCACCCTAATACGCCTTGCACCAGTTGACAGACAGACAACTCCTCTACCAATCACCACACTGAAGCAGACATCCAATTCACTTCGTTTAATGGCTGACTGGAAGTAGGGTAAAACTAAAAAAAAACAATGACAATGAATTTAAGCTAATTAATTAAAGTTGTTTACATAACATGAGAATCAAGTATGTATTTATGAATAAAACATATCACACAACTAACATTTAAAGCTCTTTGTGTTCCAAGGTGCACATTTTAAAGCAATATATATTTAACACATGTTGTCTGTACTGTAAATATTTTGGATTTCAAATTAAAATGAACTCTTAGGACAAAATGTAAAATACTGACAAATATAGTTATGTAACCTTTTAACATGACTCAACATACCAACAATGCCTTCGAAAGAACATGAAATGTAGCAGATGAATTACGATTAGCAGAGCTGCGATGAGGGCTTGATGGCTTCCTATAAACAACTGATGAACTAGTCTGACGCTGATGACATCATCATTACGTGATGATCTCTTAAAGGAGCCAGCACACATTAATTATATCACATAACAACACAGTATTTATGATTATGATTACGCATATGTTCTCCCTTTTGTGAGAACACTGCCAGCAGCTTAGTATCTTTTACCAGAATACTAATACCTTTATCAACCACCTCCATCCAGAACCCCAATACAAACCAAGACATCAAAATACCAACCAAATACCACGACCTGAGGGAGGTGTTCAGTAAAGCCTGTGCCAATCAGCTACTGCTTCATCAGCCTGCTCCCAAACTTCTCCCCACCCAAAGGCCAAATTGACCACCTTTCTTGAGGGCTATATATAAAAGGCTCTAGCAGCGTCAGACCCTCAACCTTGTCCCTGGCAGAAGGATATTTCTTTCCTGTTGGCCCGGAGGAGCAATCAGGTAATATAATGAATCCCTCACTCATCACAGAATTTCACAGAACACACCCAGATCAACCAGCACCAAGAACCTGTGCCAGTCCCAGAAAAAAAACACCAGGAGGTGTTCCTAGAGGGGAGATTCTGTGAGAACACTGCCAGCGGCTCCCAAGAGGGAGCTCTCACCAGAATACTATCCTCCAGGTCACGGGGGTTCACTTCTGGTTTTCATATCTGAATGCGATAGCATAAAAGTGAACAGCATGCTACACACCACAAACCACACGAAGAATAATCAACTCTGTTGCATACCAAGCCGGTTATATTGCTTTGTGCTCTCTCTCTGCCTGTTTTCCACGTTTATGAATGTGTCTTGTAATTTAGATTGTTCGCCTTGGATTATATTAAAGATCTGTATCATCCTGCACGTGGATTCCAACGCTCATTCATTACACCTGTATAAAATATGCAAATTACAAGGAGTCCTGAAAATAAGATTTAGATTAGGCCTGTTAAATGTATATGCTTAAGACTGTCTTACCCTAAAAAATGGGCTCCAGCTGGTCCCACCTCTATGAGTCTGCTAACAAGCCCCTCACCCTCCACCATGGGAGGTGGGTACAGCAGGCATTGCCGTTTTGGCAACCGACATGTGACTCGCGTTGGTTCTGGACAGTTCCTGGGAGGAATGATAATGCGCATGCCATTATGACGACTTCCTCTCATAGATCCACCCCTGGCATCCACCATGAAGCTCACCAGAAACCTGCCAAGAACAAACAAGGGAAGAGAAATTAGAGTGAAAAAATTAGAGTGAGGGGGAAAGCTGGAAGACAACACAAACATAGAATTGAATATTATTGAAATTAGCACAGTAAATGACATATATAGCACATTACAAACTGACTTACCAGGCATTTGGGTACCAATACAGAAATTACATACAGAGAAAACTAGGAACTACCATTATGTCTGAAAATTGAAGAACAAGTAAACGCTAGATGCACGACTATTATTCTTGTCAAAGAACAACCAATGGAAATAATAAATTAATTTATGCCTCTCCATTAGACACATCAGGAAGTTTCTCTCTCTCACCCTGAGTGGATAGGACTGGACATTGTATTCCATGCATGATCCACAGTGTCTGGGGTACAGCTATAATGGCTGAAACACTCATTCTGTTCCAGATTGACTGCAAGGTCCTGGAAATATATGACATATGCACACACAACCACACACACACACACACACACACACACACACACACACACACACACACACACCTTGTACTAAACAACACTTGCAGCTCTTATACTAGGTTCTACTCATATTGGGCAATAATGTCCTGGCAAAAGTGTGATTCATCTATGGCCATAAAAGTTTGGGGATACTTTAAATTGTTTGCCATAAGTTTCTTGTCTGTGTCTGCAATTACTGTAAATTACACTGTTTTATTATGTTGTCTTATACAAAGCAAACCTACTTAAGATTATTGAAGAACCTATTATTGAACCTATTGAAGATTATTATTATTATTATTATTATTATTATTATTATTATTATTATTATTATCATCATCATCATTATGGCTTGTACAAATTACAATTATTATTATTACTGTTATCATTCTAAGACCAAAAATTTTGAAATGCTACTCCTAGAGCTTTACATGCATCAAACCTGCCAAAATGATCAGGGCCCATATTCATGAAAATAGTTTTCCTCTTAGAATTAAAGAGAAGATTCTAGTAAAGATAAAGGTTATTCATAAAGTATCTTGACCCTATAAAGGGCTCATTATATATAAGAAAAGTATATTTTCTTTAGGGGAAAGTCTGGATGCCTTAGGTAAAGTTAGTTACCCCCCAACTCACAGCAGCAAAAAAGCACTTGTAGATCATATCATTTAGATAGCCTATTGTAATCTCAGAAATATTGCTAAGATAAGAAATATAATGGCCCTGAATGACGAAGAAAAATTTTATAATGCTTTTGAAACCTCTAGATTGGATTATTGAAATGCCTTGCTGTCTGGATGTTCCAGTAGGTGCATAAGGATGCCCCAGTTAGTCCAGAATGCAGCATCTAGTTCCACTAGAACCAGAATATATTATCAAACCATTGCTATGTTACCCACACAGCACTGTCTCTTAAAATGTTGCATTGATTATAAAATACTAAAACTGACCTATAAAGCAATAATAATTTGAAATTATTAAATTTATTGGTAAATTATTACAATGAAATGGAGCATGCTATGTGTTAGTAATTCAATTGCTACAGCTGGAGGCAGAGCTTTCTCTTACAAAGCCCTGCAACTATGTTAGTGTGTGGGACTTAAACACAGTTTCAAAGTTTGTCAATCATCTCATTTCAAGGATTTCTGACTTGCCTCCATTGCCTCTGGCTTGCTCATTAGGGATAAATATAATTTCCAGTTTTAATATTTGTATGGTTTATAACTATCTTTAATAACTCTGCTCAAATTCTGTGGGCAAGCCAGACAGAGGAGAAGGACAGAGTGTCATAAATAATCGATCAGTGATAACCAGGATTATGGTGTGGCACTGGGATTTTGAGGAAGCAACTGTCAACAAAGTCAACTGTCCAAACTGACCAAAGTCTCCATGCTATGGGCAAGTGGAGAAGATTACTTAGGAACTTTCTCTGAACATAAATATAGAGCCAGCTGTGAAGGGATGCAAATGATCACTTCATTTTTCCAGGAAGTAATTTCCACAAAGAAAGACAGGGGGAAGAGCTTTTACAAGGGCTGGTACTATGAATAACAGCAACAGCTTTGGTGTTTTTGGAGCCAGGTTGATGAATTTAAACCTTGTCATGTACAAGCAAATGATGGTTCAGGCATTTTGCAGTTGAGGTACTCCAGATTCTTGTCATTATTAAAACTGGATGAAGGGCCCCTGAGCCAGAGGCTCAGTTCTTCAAATGCCTTTAACTGATGTCATAATTTTGTTCAGCAGCTGTATCTTACAATAGTAAGCCATGTGGAGTTTTGGTTTTCTCCAAATCAGAGGGAAAATTTAACCCCAACTTCTGTTTCTGAAATATTAACCTCAATAATTAAAGGTGCTGAAGGGACAGGGTGTTTCAGCTGGCATGCTGAGTTAAAATGAGGTTTTACTGAAAGTTGGCCAGGAACCATTGATGGTGTTAGTCTTGTGACATTCAGCAATGGCAGATATATTCCATCTGGTAACTCCATCTGGGCTAACCGATGGCAGCTAACCGATTAGCTAACCGATTCTAACCGATGAAAGAGGTGGTGCATTGACGGAATTCACACTTAATGCTCATTCTTTGTCAGACATTCGGTTCATAGAGAATGCTCCTGACAATCCGTTTATGGGGAGGCATGGCTCCAGGAAACAGCTTCATAGCACAATCATCAGAACCAGAATCAGAATCAGATTTATTGGCCAAGTGTGTTGACACACACAAGCAATTTGGTTCCAGCAGTTTGTGACTCAAAAGTACAGACATAAATAACACTATACAAACTATACAAGAAAACAATGCAGACTATGAAATACAATATAGACAGAATGAGTATAAAATATGAATATATAATGAATAAAATATATAAAATATGAATATAGAATATGAACGATCAGTTATGTACATAAAGTGTGGGAGTGCAAATAACAATATTGTGCAATATTATGCTTTTTGTACAATATACAGCAGCAGTAGTGTGTAATATACAGAAGATGTGATGACTGACAGTTCTGATAATGCAGTACTTAGAAGCAGAATATAATTATGGTGAGTTGTTGATCAGGGTGATTGCCTGGGGAAATAAACTGTTCCTGTGTCTGGCAGTTTTAGTAAACAGAGTTCTGTAGCACCTGCCAGAAGGGAGGAGCTGAAAGAGGTTGTGTCCGGGGTGCGAAGGGTCAGTAGTGATTTTTCCTGCCGGGTTTCTGGTTCTTGTGTCGTACAAGTCCTGGAGAGTGGGCAGGGGTGCCAATTATTTTTTCTGCTGTTTTTACTGTGCATTGCAGTCTGTTTCTGTCCTGTTTTGTTGCTGCACCAAACCAGATGGTGATGGATGTGCACAGTACAGATTCAATGACTGTAGTGTAGAACAGCATCAACAGCTTCTTTGGCAGACCTTAATTGGCGTAGAAAGTACATCCTCTGCTGGGCCTTTTTGATGATGGTATTTATGTTGCACTTTTGATGATGGTATTTATGTTGCACTCCCATTTCAGGTCTTGGGAAATGGTAGTGCCTAGAAACTTGAAGGCCTGCACAGATGACACCGGGCTGTTGGATATTGTGAGGGGGAGTAGTGTTGAGGGGTCTTTCCTAAAGTCCACTATCATCTCCACAGTTTTGAGGGTGTTTAGCTCCCGACTGTTCTGACTGCACCATAGCACCTCCTGCCAGTATGCAGGATGACTCTTGTCATCTTGGATGAGACCGATGAGCATAGTATCATCTGCAAATTTCAGGAATTTAACAGTTTGGTCACTTGAAGTGCAGTCATTAGTGTATAGGGAGAATAACAGTGGGGAGAGGACACATCCCTGTGGAGCGCCAGTGCTGATTGTCCGAATGCTGGAGGTGACACCTCCCAGTCTCACCTGTTGTTTCCTATCTGTCAGGAAGCTGGTGATCCACTGACAGATGGAAGGGGTTACAGTGAGCCTTAGGAGTTTGGAGTGGAGAATTTCCGGAATTATAGTATTAAAAGCATAACTGAAGTCAACAAACAGAATCCGGGCGTATGTCCCTGGGCAGTCCAGGTGTTCCAGAATGTAGTGCAGTCCAATGTTGATTGCGTCATCCACTGATCTGTTTGCACAGTAGGCAAACTGTAGGGGATCCAGCATCTATTCTGTGACAGTCTTTAGGTGGGCCAATACCAGCTGTTCAAAGGTCTTCATGACAACAGATGTATGGGTGCATGAAGCTCAGGACTCTGAGGGAACTGAGGGAAGAGAAGGTAGTGCTGCAGACATTGTTTAGACAATAGGGTGATTTCCTTTGCATGCCAGGAAATTTGGCAATTGTAGAGTCGCAGCCACAGGAAGCCCAAAGTGATAATGTGTGCTGTGGCCATTACCAGGAAGAAAAACTCCTTTTTGGTGGAGTGCACTGACCTTTGGTAGGAGGGGCTTTGTACAGTATTAGATGGTGCCTCCTCTTAAGGTAGCTCCATCTATAGCATGGAATGTTGAGGTGGTTTAGGGTTTCCAGATCCATGACATACCTGCGTTTTCCAGAGTGGATTAACACTGTCAACAGAAAAAGCACACCAGAGAGTTGAACATTATTAGGGAATGTGAAAGACTGGTGGGATGTGGAACTCCAGCTTGAAGATGCTTGGATCACAGAGGACAGAGGTCTGATCGTCCAAAGTAGAAACATCAACCATAATGGACAGTAACTGAAGTTGATGTAGATCCATACACCACTGCTAACATTGCTTTACAGATCTATTAGTTACTTCACATTGCAGCTAAAAAATTAATAAATAAAAACTTTTTCTTGAAGCCATGACTCATAGACCCATGCAAGCAGAGTGATCCAGAAAAGCCATGAGTTGGTGAGTAATCCACCATATTATAGCAATGCTACCATCTCAGACAGGCACTAAATAAACATTCTGATATCCTGCTAAAGTTAAAAATTAATAATTGTACAACCCTGAAATAAGTTTGTGGCAAGAATTCTGAAGTCAAAATAAAGATAACTTTTATAACAATGATGCACTATTCAAAAGGGGAGAGCTATCAGAAAGGGCAGGAAATTATGTCAGATTCCTCTAGCTAAATGGCCCTCCATTTAAAGACGATGAAAATTATGTGTGTTATGAGAAAGACCAAGTTGTGTTTGGAGTTTAACCTATTGGCAGCTACAATAAGAAGGCATCTTTAACAATATAACACAGAAAGGCCCACATTTGTAGAGACACTGATAGAGTCTCTTTATGTGGATGATTTCATTGGACGTTCATATGATGAAGATAAAACCTACTATGAGTGTAAAGGAGATTCACTCTGCTTGTACTGTTGCAAATGGATGACAAATTCTGTAGATATTGTAGTAAGGTAGAAAGAAAGCACAGGTCAATGCTGTATTTACCCAGAATCAGATCAAACTGTGCTTAACCTGTTCAACCCCAGGGCTATTTTTGAGCCTCTTACTTATAAAGTGACATGCTCAATTTAAAATGAGTATGTCAAAAGCTGTGTATTTGAAGAATTCTGGTAATTACAGTAAGTAACTTACCAGGTCTGAGCAAATAAAATTTTGGGGGGGTTTTGGTCACAGAGTGCTCATCCTAATACCATAGAGTTTGTAGAATCTGGTTTGGTTTGTAACGTGTATTGGCCAATTGCTTGTGTTCGCTTGGTTGTGTGCTCAATGTTTAAGCATTTTTTCTGTCTGTTTATTTAGCCAGTTGCCTTAGAAATTGTGTTTTGTTTAGGAGGGAATGGCCTTTGTAATCTTAAGGGGGAGCTTCTTTCTGTACTTCTGCTACTGTATGCTGCATGTGTAAATATATTCAGGCTTTGTATGCTTATGTTCATACAATGTTCTATAGGTAGACACTTGGGGAATATTGCTTTCAACATTGAAAGAGTAGAAAATGAAAACCTCCGAGTTTGCAAAGATTTACTCTTATTTCTCCTGTTTCTTTGTTTTTCTTTGAAATAATTAATATGTACATCATTAATATTATAGCTAATGGCAGCTGGTATGTTCATATCTTACTTCACAATTCTCATTATTATTGGAAACATAATCACCCCAAAATGTGGCAGAACAATGCAGTGAATCCTGGTTCTTAAAAAAATTTGTTAGACTAATGTGGAACTTGTGATGGAAACTGTCTTGGTGGTCCAAAAAGAAATAGGCTCAAACAAAATCCACCCTAAAGTCTTTACATAACTTTTCCTAGTCACATTGGTCAAATATTACAGTCTCAGTAGTAAACTGTTTCTTTCTTGAGTTTATTTCTTCAGTATATAGTATGTCCTTTTTCCCTTAATGACAGTATGCACTCAAGCTAAACCAACTCCCCTAGTTTGTGCTAAACCTTATGATTAATGTTAAAATAAATCAGCATGCCACCTGTACACATGCTATTTAATATTAAAGAATTATTTTGCTTGTTTTAGAATTTTCAATCTCTAGAATTATTCAATTTGTTTAAAGTTAAAAAAACCAAGCGTTGCAAAACTTAGGGAATATAAGGCATATCTCACCTTGCCTTTGGTTGGAACTAGGATGTCCTCAATCATGTCTCTTGCAAACAATGCTCGGTTCACAGTGTTGGACCTGTGCCTCCAAAACATTTCCGGCTCATTGAGGCATGGACTCCTCAAAATCTCTGAAGGTGTGTTGTGGTATCTGGCACCAAGACATTAACAGCAGATACATTAAATCCTCTAGAACTGAACAGTGTTTATAAATAAACACAAGCAAGATTTCCCCCTCAGCTTCACTTTGCTTCATACATTGTGATAGGTTAAAACTACAACCATAATGCTAGTGCATAGTGCAATTATAAAGCTGTAGTTCATTATAATGGTTAGGATAATACTGCAGGATTTTATTCTTTCTTCTTACATATTCAATAATTAAATGTAAGCAATGTACTCTGTAGTAACTCATTAAAAATATAAACATAATTTATTAAATCATATGTTTTTATGCCATCTGCACTTGGGAAATGTTCTTCAAAATCCACATGCAGCAATGCTTAGAGTTTAATTTGTGAGCGGATGTTAAAATGTGGGTCATTCTTGTGATTTCATTATATACATCCTACTGAAAAAAATCAATTTACCTACAGTATAAGAAAATGTATTTAATGCAGAGAGGGTTGCAGTTTATCCTGATGAATCTCAGGGCTCTCAAGTATTGAAGACAGGCAAAAGTGACATATCCAACCCCCCAGCAATTGGTTGTTGCGTTAAATCTTACCCTTATACAAAAGTGCTATTTTCTGTTTATTTATTGTGTAGCCTCTTTTTTTGATTGGCTGATAAGTGTCAGGCTCGACTAAGAACTCCAGGGGAGACGCGCTTGATTCCTGCCCGGTTCCATAGAGACAGCGGTGCAGACAGATACATTTTGGCCGCTGCGGCATATTAAATATATGATAAATAGTCAAAAAGTTTTTCTGCGTGCGAAACACAATGTGTGGTGGGAGAGCGTGACAAAAGACCGAAATGAGTGACTGTCACGCTCAGTGCGTGACACTTGACAGCCCTGTGAATCTTATGTTGGCATAACAGAGCTGACAAACTGTTCTGCAGTTCATTCTTATTATTAACATAAAACATTATTATTATTTCTATTATTATTATTAGTGGTGCTTACAAAGCAAAAGCAAAAGCCAGCCTTCTTCCCACACTTCCCGGTTCGCAACGCTCACTTCCTGTTTCGGTGACGTAATTTCCATCTTGGATTTTCACTCGCGGACCAGGCACTATATATTGTAAGCACATTGCCTACACCAGGGGTCAGCAACCTTAAACACTCAAAGAGTCATTTGGACTCGTTTCTCACAGAAAAAAAACACCTTTATGGAAAGTATAGAAAAAACTGTAGTGTTGCATTTATGAAATCAATGAACTGCTACCGAGTAAACGAAATTTTATTTCTGCAAGCAAACAAAAATATTTTGA
Organism: Tachysurus vachellii; assembly: GCF_030014155.1. Lineage (NCBI taxonomy): Eukaryota > Metazoa > Chordata > Actinopteri > Siluriformes > Bagridae > Tachysurus > Tachysurus vachellii. Next base: position 22,616,480 of record NC_083469.1, read on the forward strand.
ACAGTATGAACTAACAACAGAAAAGACACTGGGTTGAAGGTTACTTTCAAATAAAATGTTCAGTGTCTAATTGAGTCTTCTTCGTATTCATGACATCAAAATTTTAACTTGCAGGCTGCAGCAAACCAAAAATGCGTCTGCTTCTGTGTGTCAGATTTTGCAAGTCAGCAGTTATGACGCATATTTTGCGCGACAAAAAAATTAAACACGGTTTATTTTAATATTACAAGAGCATCATAATGGGGGCACGGTGGCTTAGTGGTTAGCACGTTTGCCTCACACCTCCAGGGTTGGGGGTTTGATTCCCACCTCCACCTTGTGTGTGTGGAGTTTGCATGTACTCCCCGTATATTTTCAAAAAGCTGAAATATGCACATCTCCCTCCAAACCTACTGTTTAGCAATAGAGAACCTGTTGACCTACAGTACTGCTGCATGTTGTGGTTCTTCAGCTGCAGAAGAAAAAGAGAGGAAGAGAATAGGAAAGACCGGCAGCGGGTAGTAAGGGCAGGTGAGTGTGTCTTAGGTACATCACTGCCCATAATCAATGACATCTACAGTGTCTGACTTTAAAAGAACACACACCCTGGACATCATCTGTTCTGTTCTCATCTACTATGTGGAAAAGGTACAGAGTAATAACAGAAAATGAACAGACTGAAAAATAGCTTCTTTCCCCAAGCAGTCAATTGCTCAAATGCATCCCATGTCCGATCATGAGTCATGCAATAACCCCCTAACTAGGTGCAATAATACTCTACATATTACACCACTACTGCATTATTACACCACTTGCACTACCTCAGTTTATTTATATATTTATTCAGAGGTGGAAAGAGTAATAAAATTTTCGACTCAATTAAAAGTACTGTTACTTCACTCACTCATTCACTCATTTTCTACCGCTTATTCGAACTACCTCGGGTCACGGGGAGCCTGTGCCTATCTCAGGCGTCATTGGGCATCAAGGCAGGATACACCCTGGACGGAGTGCCAACCCATCGCAGGGCACACACACTCTCATTCACTCACGCAATCACACACTAGGGACAATTTTCCAGAGATGCCAATCAACCTACCATGCATGTCTTTGGACCGGGGGAGGAAACCGGAGTACCCGGAGGAAACCCCCGAGGCACGGGGAGAACATGCAAACTCCACACACACAAGGTGGAGGCGGGAATCGAACCCCCAACCCTGGAGGTGTGAGGCCAACGTGCTAACCACTAAGCCACCGTGCCCCCACTGTTACTTCAATTAAATTTTATTTAAGTACAAGTAAAGTTACTGGTCTAAAAATCTACTCAAGTAAGAGTAAAATTGTCTGATTAACTTTTTTAACAGTGGGGGTGGGGTGGGTGGGGTTTCTAGTGTAGTTCAAAAAAGATAAGGGGATATACAGTAAATCTCAAACTGGTTGTTTTTAATTGAAGAAACAACTTTACAAATTAAAGTGCAATAAAAATTAATACCTACTGTACTTACATTTAAGCAGGTGGAAATTTTAATAGGATATCATTAACATTTTAAACTACTTAGAAAAACTAACTAATTTTGGCTACTGATAAAACAAAAAAAAAAGAAACATTTATTAATTTGTTTACTGACTTTTGCAGATTATAAAAAAACATTATTTCAGTAGCAGTTCACGATTTGAGTTTGTGAGTTTTAAAGTTTCTCCTGTTTATCATTTACCATAATCATACAGAAATTACAAATGCAGATTCAGCTCCCACATTGAACAACTCCAGTGATTTCTGCAGTGACAAATCAAAACGTCCCCATTAATTTTCAACCCTGGTGCTAACCAACATTAGCAATGTTTCCCACTGATGCAACGCAACAGTACAACAATTACATAAACTTAAAATATATACTTATATATTATATATATTATAATAATATACTTATTATAAGTATATTATATAAGTATATTATTATTATACAAAAGCTGCCAGGTTTGTCATTTTGGGGAAACATAGCTTACACTGTTGTCTTTCTTGCACTTTAAAGGCAATGTGGTCTTGTAAATAAGTTTGTTTCAGAAGAATTCGACAGCATTTCACTTTAAGCTGGGTCTGCATCATTTGTGTCTGTCTTGTCTGTCTCCACCTTTCTTTCTTGTAAGTTAGCGTGCCACATTTGTTCTCCCACCCATCAATCAATCAATCAATGCAGTAGTTTCCATGGTGCAATAAACTCACTACACCAAATTACTTGCCATCCCCTCCTCATTTATTGAATCTATCAATAAATAAATCTATTGAATCTTGCATACGTGGGCATATTTTCGAACTTAAGTCAAAATTGCAGCAAATAAAGCAGCATGTGGCAGCAATGCACAACATGCTGTGTACTCACGTGCAGACTGGAAAGAGCTAAGTGTTAACTCCTTAAATCAGCATGGTTGCCAGATGCACACAGGAAATCCGAATATGGTCATGGCAATTGGAATCACAAAATACTGTTCTAGAAGCACACCTGCTACATCTGTCTAATAACAAAAACTTGATTTAATAACAAAAAACCTGAAATATTGTTCTGGAGCAACAGGAAGGCAAGGCTAAAGTGTCCCAAGCTACATCCACCGCAGAGAAACAGAGGCAAGCATTATCCACCACTGAGCAGAAAAGCAGAGTGAATCTTGTAGGAAGTCTTGGCATAAGTTAAGGGTCAATGGAATTTGACCACGATCATACAGTAAGATCCGAGATCTGCATCAAGTTGTCATTTCTTCTACTTTATCTTTGCTGATCTTAGTTTTCTTTTATTGCTGTGCGAAATATCTGACAGCCAAGGAGCAGAGGTCTTCCTGGGTTTAACATACAGAAAACAGAGAAACCCCATGGTTGAGGAAAGAGAGGAAAGTGTCTGTGGCTAACTCCAAGGGTAGGGGAAAGAAGGAGTCAGGATCAGGAAGAGATGATCGAGTGCTAAAAGCTACAGTGGAAGGGGAGATAGAGTGGAGGTTCAATCAATCAATCAAAATTTATTTGTATAGCACTTTCATAAAAAATGCCATAAAAAAGTATTACATTAAAAGTTACATTGGGTAAGAGGGTATGATAGGGTATGATAGTGAGAGTGATAGTGAAGTATACCAGGTGATGATCAGATATGTGAAGTGGGGTAGCAGTCATGTGTATAGTTGGGGAAGGACAGATGAAAACCAGATCCAGGACATTTCTGCCCTTATGTGTGGGGAGGCAGCTGTTGAACATAGAGGAGAAGGAATACAGAGGTCAGGAGGCAAAAAGGGTAAAGCTTGTCAGAGGGAAGGTTGAAATTATTAAGCACTATCAAAGCAGTGCTATCAGATCAATAGTAATCTCACATACTAATTATGGTGGCTTGTACAAAGCCAACATACTGTTCTGCTGTTTCTTCTTTTTCTTCTTCCACTTATTATTATTATTACATCATAAAAAAGCCAGCTTTTCATGTAGAAGATAATAATAATAATAATAATAATAATAATAATAATAATAATAATAATAATAATAAAAACAAAATAAAAAATAAAATAATATTTTATTTATAGGTACCTTTCTAGTGTAGTCAAATTCAAACAATATAAAAAAAAATTTCGAACATTTAACCATGAGGACATTTAAGTGCAGCCTAAGATCACATGGAATAAGTACTTCTGAATAAATGTGTTATGGATGTTATCCGGGAGAGAATTCCAGAGACGAGGAGTGGTGTGACTAAATGCTTCAGTAAATATGGTGTTTAAATGGGCAGTGGGTTTAATGAGGATCCTTGATGAGAAAGAGTGGAGTGTGTGTGACGTAGAAGTGTAGAACTGTAAAAGATCTGAGAGGAATAGTGGAGCAAGATTATGAAGTGCTTTAAAGGTGAGAAGAAAAATCTTAAAATCGATACAGTGTTCAATAGAGAGCCAGTGAAGTTTCTGAAGGGAAGGGGTAAAGTAATACATGATGGGAGTTTGGGTTATGATACAGACAGCTCTGAACAAAAGTTCTGAACAAATTTATGTTTTTGAAGATGCTTTTATGGTAAGCCAGATGAAAGTGAATTACAGTAATTGATGCAGGAGGTAACCAGAGCATGTGTAAGAATGGCAGCAGTTTGTGGGGATTAATGCTGTTAATATGTGACTCAAAGGACAGACTAATATTAAAGATGAACCCCAAGTTTCTAACCTAGGCAGAGGGAGAAACTGATGAACCATCAAGTTAGAGACAGGTGGACCTGGACAGAGCTTTAGAACCTACAAGAAGAACCTCAGTCTTATTACTGTTAAGTTTGAGAAAGTTAGAGAAAATCCAAGCATTTATTTAATTTAAACAGTTGATGAGGCAGGAGGGCAGGAGAGCAGAGTCAGGTTTTGTGGACATATAAAGTTGTGTGTCATCTGCATAACAATTGAAATATATAACAAATTTCCTAAAAAGTTTACCTAGAGGGTGAAGATACATTAAGAACAGAAGAGGGCCTAAGACAGAATCTTGGAGGACACAACTGCTGACAGGGAACGACTGAGAATGGAAATGTTTTATTGAAAAAACTGAATACGGTCAGAGAGGTATGAAGTTAACCAAGTCAGTGGTGTACCAGTAATGCCACAGCAGCTAAACGGTTTAATAAAATACTGTGCAAAACAGTATTAAATCCTGCACTCAAATCTAACAGGACAAGAATGGTTAAGAGTCCAGCATCAGCAGCCATCAGGAGATCATTAGTGACCTTTACTACAGAAGGCCTGAGTCTACATCCAAGAGAGCTGAGCTACGTCCCCAGCCAAAAAATAGGTACAGAAGTTTGTGTAAAGACATCAACCATCTTAACAGCAGAAGAGTTAATAATCACCCCATATTAAAGAAAATGAGCACTGTGAATGGTTAAGAAATAGGAGGCTGGACAACCAGCCTTGTCCAGAAACCACTTGACCAGAAATGAATCATCAGCTGCAAACATATAACGACCCTAAAGTACAAGCATTAATTAGGGTACGTGTGGCCCTGCAAGTATATGTACAAGATGAAGATGACACATACAAGCAAGCAGAATGGTCCAAAAGTACACAACATATGGAACAAAATACCAAATACTATTAACTACTAAGAGAATTGAGAGAATCATTATTAAACTGGAAAAGAATTAATTTTTACTAATTAAGAAGGTTGAAACAGAGAGAAGTTGTCAGAAGTTGTCATTATACTAATAGTAGAGAAGTTGTCACTTCTGAGAAGTTGACAGAAGTTGTCACCCTAACCCTAACCCTAACCCTGAAACAGAGAGAAGTCTTAGGATAGTTAGGCGGGAATCAAGGTAGTGACAAACAGTCCAGAAATTAATGTCACAGAGAAAAAAGACTAGGCAGGATAAACAGTACGTCAAAATCATAGACAGTCCAGTAATCCGATATTTTGGTGAGCAGAGCAATGCAGGGAGAGCTACAGCTAGCATCATGAAAACAGTTCAAATATCCAAAACGGGGTAATGCAGGGTAGGCAGAAAACAGAGTGAATAAACATTCCAATAATCCAGAGCACAGGCAACAGAGTAATGCAGGGCAGGAAAAAAACAGAGTAAATAAGCAGTCCAATAATCCAGTACACGGGCATACAGAGCAATGCTAGGCAGGCAGAGATCAGCAACAGGGAACAAAAAGGGTCAAACCAGGCAGCGTGTCATACAGCAGGCAGAATCAGAGTCCAGAAACAGGCAGATACAAAATCAGGCAGAGCAGGAACTGGAACAGTGGCAGTATGACTTAAGTCTATGCAGACTGGGAAGACCATCTGGCAAAGAACCATGTATAGGCAGTGTGCCTATATAGTGCCTGGTCACATAAAATGGCCACCACCCCAGAAGTGAAAATCTAAGATGGCCACCAACCCATAAGTGACGTCACTGAGAGCCTGGGCCAATGAAATTTTCATGCACTAGAAATTTGAAAGGCGGCCTCAGCCAGGACAGAAAGCAGAGCTGCACCTTCATTGAGGTTGGATAAAAAGGGTAATGCAGAACAATTGATGAGTGGTGTCTTCCAGAAAACCAGAAGCAACATCCTCAGCCAGAAAAGGAAGTACAGCAACATCCCTAATGTAGCAGGATATGGGGTTATCATCCTCCACCAGACAGGAGCAGAGAAACAGGAAACAAAGTGGCATTCTCTGCAGGAACAGGAAATGAGGCAAATGACCAAATAGTTGGGCATGATGTCCTCAAAGATTTACACAAGCAGTCAGTTAGGCCAGATCCTAAGGGGCCTATCTTTGCTCTAACATGCCGGGTCTGTAAATGGCTGAAGTTGCCTCCACAGGTGGAATCCAAAGGCCAGGGGTCTAATTTTAAAGCGTGCTTACGCACAAAACGGGGCTGGAAACGTACGTACGCCAGTTCCCATGCAAAGGTTGTGATCTATAAAAAACAAACTTGACGGAAAATGTGCGCACCTTTAAGCAAACTTTGAGACGTGCTCAAAGTTCAAAGTTCTGCAGTTCAAAGAACTGCAGAACATGGTGTAAAAACGAAATATTTTACTTAATATACATATATCATAAAATGCCAAAGTCTGCAAATACAGTCATGAAACACAATCGCTACTCATCATCGGTCCTAACTATTACGGTGTTCATTACAAAGCCGTCATGAAGAAGCATGTGTTCACTATAACATTTTTGTCTTAAATTCTAACCCCACTAATTAATTCTGTGATGTTGTCAAGGTGTTAATGATCAGTCTAATTGCTAGAAACATATACATCCGGTGACCCGGGTATGTAATGCTTCATGATGGCACTGCTGGCACTGTTGGAGGATTACGCCAATGGCAGAATAAGGAGAGAACGAGTTTTCAGGGACCATGATGATGACTGGCTAATATGCCGATTTAGATTCCCTAGAGCTGTGCTCTTGGATCTATGTGCTGAATTGGGTCCAGTATTAAAGAGGGCAACACGCCGGAACCATGCCATCCCAGTCCAAATACAAGTCCTCACCACTCTGGGGTTCTTGGCAACCGGCTGTTTCCAGCGGGAATTGGCAGACAGGTAAATTATTTATATTAAAAAAATATAAGTAATCCTCAACTTTGCCTTTTTGTATATGAAATAATTCTATTGGAATCTATCATCTCACCCTATAGGTCTGGTAATGTATATCACAGCCGTCCGTGAGTGCCATAATATCTGTCGTTTTGAATGGTATACCTAATATGGGTAGTCGATACGTCAGGTTCCCCTACACTGTGCGGGATGCAATCAATTAAAATGCAATTTGCAGCAATGTCTGGTTTCCCAAATGTAATCGGCGCAATTGACTGCGCTCATGTTGCTATAAGGGCACCATCTGAAAAAGAATTTGCTTATGTTAATAGAAAGCATGTGCATTCTATTAATGTGCAAATCATATGTGACTCCAACACGACCCTCACAAACATTGTGGCTGGCCTGAACGCTGGCCTGGTTCAACACATGATTCCTTTATCTTGATAACAGTGTAGGGAACAGACTAAATGCAGGCGCAGTACGTGATGGCTGGCTTCTTGGTGAGTTTAACAATATTAAAAAGTAGCAACTGTAACAATTTTGTTTTTAACATAATTATAACAATGTTGCTTTTAATATGATTATAACCTGCAGGTGACAGTGGCTACCCCCTGAGACGCTGGCTCCTCACACCATTTTTAAACACGCAGAGCGCAGAGGAAACTCATTATAATGAGGTCCACTCTCGTGCCCGCGCAGTTGTGGAGCGTGTAATGTGCGTGTAAAAATAGGCGTGTACAGGGCGCGATATGAGGCTGGTTCACGTACGCACATCTGCGGGAACATTGCTTACAGGTTTGCGTATGCACGGTTTTATAAATCGGAATTTTTTTTGGATCTTTGTCACTCTTCAAAAGAAGAGCTATCGAAGCTTGGGTCATAGTAGTTGGGAGCAAACCATTTTCCAAGGATTCATTAAATACTGACAGAAGTAGAGGTGCTAATTTATTAACAAATTTTTTGAAAAACTCAATAGGATACCTATCAGGTCCCGGGGCTTTATTGGACTGCATCGCTTTAATCGAGAATTTTATTTCTTCAAGGGAGAGTGGGGCATCTAGTTCTTGTACTGTACACGGTCAGAATCAATGGTTGGGTTTTTAAGGTTGTCTAAAAACTGATTCATAATAGCAGTATCAGACGGAAATTCAGATTTTTACAAAGAGGTATAAAACGATTTGAACGTGGCATTAATTTCTACTGGGTCTGTAACAATTACATTAACATTATTATTAATTTTAGGTATCAAACGTGAGGCGGATTGACGTTTCAATTGGTGAGCCAATAGTCGATTCGCTTTATCCCCATGTTCATAGTAAGTGCCGTGTGTCTGCAATAACAATCGCTCTACTTCCCTAGTGGAGACAAGATCAAATTCTGTCTTAAGGTTAAGACGTTTCTTAAACAGTTCTGGGGAGGGATTGGATGCACACTCTTGGTCAAGGATACCAATAGCAGAAGTGAGTTCTGTAAGCTTGGCCTTATGTTTTTTATTATAATGAGAGGAGTATGAAATAATCTGCCCCCTAAGGAAAGCCTTAAGTAACTCCCAAAGTAAAGATGATGATGTAAGTTCGTTCTGATTAAACAGGAGAAACTCATCAATAGAATTAGCCAGAAATTCACATTTGTTATCTGCCAACAATAGAGAATTAAATCTCTAAAGGGGGGGAGTAGATCTCTCTGTGGACAGCTGAATATCCAGAAATAGTGGTGCATGATCTGATATTAAAATACTTGAATAATCAACGGCAGCAACAGACGAGTTCAAGCTGTTACAGTATCTATGAAGAAATAATCTATTCTTGAGTATGATTGGTGAACCTGAGAAAAAAAGGAGATTTTTATAATTAAAGGATTACGAACTCTCCAAGGGTCAACCAACCCATTCTGATTAATAAAGAAAAGAAAAGGATTCAGTCAGAAAAAGATTTTGACATAGCTGACTGAGATATTGGTCATGAACTAGATCTATCTAGCACTGGGTCAAGTACACAATTCAAATCACCTCCAAAAATCAACAAATGAGAATTAAAATGAGGTATGTTACTAAGTAATCTGTTGGCGAATTCAACATCATCAAAATTGCGTGCATAGACATTTACCAGCAGCACCTTTGTTTGCATTAACATGCCTACAACCATAAGGTATCTGCCATTTCTATCAGCAATAACATCGGTAGGTAGAAACTGAATATTTTTACTGACAGTAACTCCTCTTGATTTAGAGTTGAGGTTAGAATGAAAGACATGCCCTATCCAAGAAGCCTGCAGCCTACAATGATCTTTAGATCTGAGATGAGTTTCTTGCAAAAACACTATGTCGGAATTAAGCCGTTTCAAATGGCTAAAAACTTTACCATGTTTAGATGGGCTACTCATGCCACGTATATTCCAGCTAATGAAACGAACAGATGGGCCTACACCAGGATTACCGGAATTCGACTTAACACTACTCATTTAAGTGCACATGAATAGTACCAAATGGCCAGGACCCCCCCAACACACATCCCCCCCACATACACACACACACACACAGACCCATGAACATAAACACACTCTGAAGAGAAAAAAGAAGAAAAAAGTCCCCAAAAGGGAGACAACTATACAAAAACAAGAGAGAAAAAACATTGATGCCATGGGATTGTGACATCAACTCGGAATAGCCTGAGACTAAGCTGCAGTAGAGAGATAGAGAACTCACACAGAGTCTTAATACTGAACAGTAGGCAATTCTATTAACAGGTACACATGTTGCTTCAAGCCTCCCTGAACACATTCTGGTTGGCTCAGATGAAATAAGGGATAAAGTTGCTATGATCAGTCAGTTAAATAAACACTATCTGTGCTGGGTCTGCATTTGACAGTTCAAATGTAAATGCACCTGTCCCATGTTCTGCCACCACTGCAACTGATAGTAATCTGGATTTGTTTGATTTTAAAACTATTTCAGTTGTGCAAGTTAGTGAAGCTCTGAAAGGCATTGACCAGAAAAAAATCTGCAGGTCCTGACAATCTGGATCCTTATCTCCTGAAGGTGGAAGTAGATGTTAGTGCTGAGCCTATTACTCACATTTTTAATTTGAGTCTTATGTCCAATTCAATACCCCAAATCTGGAAAGCTGCTTATGTTCTCCCCTTATTTAAAGGTGGGGATTCCTCAGAGCTAAACAATTACCATCCGATTATCAAACTCTCAATCCTGGCTAAGATCTTTGAATCGCAGGTAAATTTACAGGTCAAACAGTTCTTACTTGATAATAATATTTTAAACAATTTTCAATCTGGTTTTAGAACTGGCCACAGTACTATTACTGCTGCTATGGTGGTAATAAATTATCCTATTTGTGCCTTGGATATAAAACAACATTGCGCTGCTTTATTTGTAGATCTATCAAAAGCGTTTGATTCCGTAGATCATAAATTGTTAGGGATGTGGGTTTCAGTCCTAATGCTGTTAAATGGTTTAGAAACTATTTTGTAGATAGAATTCAGTGTGTCTATGCAGAGGGCCATAAATCTGAGTTTCTTGGGATATGTAAAGGGGTCCCTCAGGGGTCTATTTTGGGACCTATTCTGTTCTCTATTTTTATAAATGATTTAGGTAAGGACGCTGAAACAAAAGTACACTTTTATGCTGATGACACTGTCATTTATACATATGCTCCTTCCATAGCACAGGCTGTGCAAGAGCTTCAGACTGCATTTTAATCATTACAAACTGCTCTGTTCAATTTAAAATTGGTCTTAAATCCTAAGAAACCTAAGTACATGGTCTTTTCAAAAACTCGCCCACAGCTGCTTGATGATCTTAGCATTTTTAAGTTTGATGGTAATTCCATTGAAAGGGTACCCACGTACAAGTACTTGGGTATATGGATAGACGACAAACTTTTATTTAATGTACATATTGCTAATTTAGTTAAGAAGCTCAAAATAAAGATTGGCTTTTATTTTAGAAATAAATCTAGTTTTACATTTAATGCCAAAAAAACTTGTGGAAGCTACTTTTCTGTCTGTGATTGATTATGGTGACATATTATATATGCACGCAGCCTCCTCCATCTTATGGAGCCTTGATTCAGTGTATCATTCATCTCTACGCTTTATTACAAATGCAAAGTCCCTTACTCACCATTGTATTCTTTATGATCTGGTGGGTTGGACATCACTGACCACTCGCAGAAAACAGCATTGGTATATTTTTATATATAAAGCCATGCTAGGTAAACTTCCAGCTTACCTCTGTACCCTCCTCTGTCTCAATTCTGCTAGTTATCAGCTACGCTCTTCCAAGTGGTTGCTTTTTAATGTACCCAGGGTTTGGACAGATTTGGGGAAAACTGCATTTTTATACTATGCACCATGGGCATGAAATAACTTGCAAAAAGATCTTAAATTAGAAACGTGTATATCAATAAATACATTTAAGACCATCATACAAAATGTGGTAAAGGAGACATGTAGTTGTTTTTCTTGAGAAGTCCTTGTATTTGTATGATTGTATGTATGTATGTATGTATGTATGTATGTATGTTTTTACTATGTTGTGTTTATGTATGGCTGCTACCTTGGCCAGGTCTCTCTTGTAAAAGAGATTTTTGATCTCAATGAGACTTTCTGGTAAAATAAAGGTAAATAAATAAATTCCTGGAAATAAGGGGATTTCAGAAAACAGGATATTAGGTCACAGAAGAGGCGTATGAGAAGAGGCGCATTTAAGTGAATAGGAGGGGCTTCTGGTACAACTCTGAGAAATAATGGGCAATGTAATGTTAATTTACAACTTTCAGGCAATGTAAATTAAAAGAGGAGGTGCCCAGAGGCATCAGGGTATATATGATGGGGATTTTCCTGGGGATTTTAGACCAAGTACATGTGTATGAGTTGATTGCATCAGGCTGTTTGTATTTTCGTTAAGCTCAATAAATTTATTGGCAGATTGATTGCAATACAGACGTTTGCTCCTTCTCATCCAGGTCAGAAGAGTCTCTTCATTGTTTTATTCTTAATCTATTTTAGTTAGTTTTTTCTTAGCAGAGTGTATGTCGTCGGGCACATGACACTCAAAAAGGTTTGGTACCATCTTCAGAAATTGCATTAGCTGTTACAAAATACTTAAAATATTCTTTGTACAAACTACATTGCTGACACTCATAAAAAGGAGTCTTGTTACCAAAGACTACTACAATACTGTTATTTAGAAGCTGTCAGTAGTCAATAAAATCATTGTTATTTGTCCCACTTTTTTCTAAAACATCCAGGTTTGTTGTTGTTCCTGCAAGTTTGCAACAAGAGCACTGTGTTTTAGGTTTTTTCTTCACAGAATATGCAGAAATAAGAGACTAAGCTGTTAAGCTTGGATCATGTGCACCTGTAGTTTTTCTGCTCCATTAATTCTTCTCTCTTTCCTCTCAGAACTCCAGAAACATACTATAAAACAGTGCATTATGGGGAATGTAATTAGATCAACATTAACCAAATACACAACACTGATAGTGAAAGTTGGGTCTTGGGGTATGACTTAATTACTTAATTAAATCCTGTATTACTTAATCTTTGAGAGTTTTTGTGATTTAGCCTAGTGTTATTTAATAGACATTGAATATATATTTTAATTTACCATAATATCACGTTCCTTTCTCTGCAATCAGCATTATATAGACTCAGTCCTAATAGTTTCGGATAGGCTTTATTACTTTTAATATGATGAAATAGTTTTCGTTTGCAGTCAGCAGAAAATATGCCAACACCTTAAAGATTTTAATGATACACTGAACCGCAATTGCATTCGCGCATGCGCACGCATATTCCAAATAGCAGATAGCGTGAATTAGCTGTTTTCCAAGTGCTAATGACCTCAGTACATGATCTCATGATTTTTCCGGTAGATCAAACGGCATTTTCGACGCCCCCTGGCAAATGAGCTACCGTAGACCGTAATACTTATGCAAACGCGTAGTCCATAGAGCAGACCGCCCGGGCATTTCTCACGTGCAGATGGCTTGACCGCAGTGCGTGACCGCGGGTTACATTTAACCGTGAACTGTGAATTGAAACAATATTTAAACTGAAATGCTTTGATACAAAAACCACTGAATGCATACCAGTTAAAACACTTCAGAAATGCGTTCGATCAAAATTCGCTTGGTTTATAGTTCATTCGGTCATTCAAAGAATCTTTCTTCCCACCACTTTGTAAATCAGCACCATGCCTGTGGTGTCCCCTGTTATTTATTTCTACAGTGAACCCCGGAACTCGTGTTGTTTTGGGTCCTTTCCACTTTCTAATTCAGTCAGTTGAACAATGTTTTAAACTCATGGTATCTTAAGTATGTAACTTAGTGAACCAGCATTAATGTATCCAATGAGAGAGATTTACGCACTTATGTACGTCGCTCTGCATAAGGGCTTCTGCCAAATGCTGTAAATGTAAATTCTTGTGTGTTTCAGGCGAAAGTGGAGGTATGGAGCAGTATTTATGGAGCAGGGGGTGTTTACCTGGCAGATCGCGCTCCTGGGTTGAATTCCATGTAGCCCTCCTGCGGCAGTGAAGTCACCCGTCTTCTTCAGGTCCTGTGGCCTCTGATATTTATCCGCCACATCGTTATATAAAGTATCAGCATGAGTTATACAATAAGGGACATCAACTCACACGCATACGGAATATCGAGTCTTGCCGGTGTTCTAGTCGTAGCTACTATTTCATTAATAGTTTTAACATCACCATGTCCTGTTAAAATACGTTATCTTGAGGTTGTTTTTTTAATGGAGATCAGCATAGTAATATAAATAAGAACAAAGCCTGTGATGTGCATGTTCCTAACAATCCTAAGCCGTTTCCAATGACCCTTCGTGCTGGCTTCTAGTTGTAATGGTCGAGGATAAACTCCTGTCCACATTAGGCTATGCAGTTCATAATGAAAACAGTACAGAAAATTTCTCCCGCAGCTCTCTCTCTCTCTCTCTCTCTCTCTCTCTCTCTCTCTCTCTGCGGCACGTCCCCCTCCCTTTCCCTCACCGGCTTATTGCTTCTCCGCAAGGTAGGCTACAGACTGTCCTGTATAAGTTATAGACAAATGACGAGACGGATATTTATATTGAATTATACTTCACATATGACTGGCATTAGAGGATCTAATTTACGATAAGTCCCATCCCAGTTTAGGACTTCCTGGGCAGCTTACAGCGCTCACTCTAATACACCGCAATACAGTACCATGGACAGAATCCTCGCCAAGAAATGAATCATCCTGTTCTGAATTATCGCTTTGGTGAGCTTTTTAAAATTTCCACTAAATTCTGTCTGCGGCAAATTGATCTTTATTTCCACTCGAAAACACCAGAAACTGTTGAACTACAAAGTAGGACCGTGTCCAGGTCTCATAATGCTAGTGACAGGGGCACACGAACATATCCACACTGACAGGAAGATTATAGGATTATTGCACATATGCCGGCACGCGTCGGAATCGCGAGTAAATATGAATCTGGGCTCGGATTTCATTTCCACTTCCCAGAGTAAAATGACTAGTTTTGGATCGTATGTTATTTAATTTCGGTTGTGTTTAACGGCACATAAATAAAAACCCCATCGTGGACAGGTTCACACGAGGACAAAAGTGTTGGCACCCTTCCATTAAAGAAAAAAAAACAATGGGCACTGAAATAAATTGAAACCGTCAACAATAAATACAAATGTCTGCCTATTTAAAGGGTGAAAAGTGGTCACTGTGCTGTCTGGTATGATGGTGTGCACCACAGTGAGCATGGACCACAGAAAGATAAGGAGAAAGTTGTCTCAGGAGATTAGATGGAAAATTATACACAAGCATATCAAAGGTAACTCCTATAAAACCACTTGATGTTCCTGTGACTACAGTTGCACATATTAATATGTCCACTGGACTGTAGCCAACCTCCCTGGATGTGGCCACAAGAGGAAAATTGATGACTAATTGAAGAGACATATAATACAAATAGTAAACAAAGAGCCCAGAACAACTTCCAAAGAGATTAGAGGGGAACTCCAAGGTGAAGATACATCAGTGTCAGATTGCAACATTCTTCACTGTCTGTGCCACAGTAGACTTAATGGGGAAGACGACCAAAGAGGACTCCACTGTTGAAAGGAAATCATAAAAAAGCAAGACTGGAATTGGCCAAAATGTGTATTGACAAGTCACAAAGCTTCTGGCAGAAAGTCTTTTGGAAAGATGAGACAAAACTGGAGCTTTTTGGAAATTCGCATCAGCTGTATGTTCACAGATGCAAAAATGAAGCATACTAAGAAACTAGTACCTATTGTGAAACATGGAGGGGGCTCGGTTATGTTCTCGGGCTTGTTTGGTGCATCGTTGCAGGGAACAATGAAATCTCAGGAATATCAAGACCTTCTGGAGCGAAATGTGCTGTCCAGTGTCAGAAAGCTTGGTATTCTCATGGGTCAATAATGACTCAAAACACACAGTTAAAAACACCCAAGAATAGCTACAGTAAAAACAAAACACTGGACAATTTTGAAGTAAAGCAAAAAAAAATAAAATAAAATAAAAAAAATAACAATCTCAAGATAGACAAATCTTTGGAATATGAAAGTAAGTAATAGTTTGAATTTCCTGTTTTTTTTTTTTTTTTTTTGTGAGATATGTCTGGTTGGATTCTGTATGTGCTTTTACATGTAATTCAAAACGTAGGCCTGTAACAACTGTTAGTTGTTGCTGCTATTTGCTGTTCTGCTCTGCTGTCATTGTTATCATTTTATTTATATTATAATAACTATAGAAATAATAAATAATATAATACAATTTTTTTTCTGTTAAGGAGGCCAGTCAGAAGGAAGAAATGAATAGCTGACTAATATCTTTAATCGGTCCTTAATTAAAACTGTTGATTAACTTCCTGTTCATGGTCATTTTTACTAGTGTGGTCACTGGTCCGGACTTTGGTATTTGTCAGGGGTCTATATGATAACATTGCCTATAACAACCCTATTTTGGTGCCGCAAATATATTGTACAACTTGCAAGATATTTGAGCCCCCACAGTTGTGAACCTGCCAGAGCCAGAAGCGTGGGTCAAGGTGAAGGTGGACAAGAAATATTGGATTGCTTCCACTGGCACAGCATTTTGCACTACAACAAACTGTGAATAAAAGTGTTATAGCTTATTAGGCATATATAAAATATTATGTAATTTGCATAATTTCACATATTGATATTACTGTGGCATGCATACAATTGTGATCTTCTGGGAGAGATTATTTTTCAAATAAATAAATTAAGATGTGGATCATTAACAGAGGTGTCAAGTAACGAAGTACAAATACTTCGTTACCTTACTTAAGTAGAAATTTTGAGTATCTATACTTTAATGGAGTAATTATTTTTTAGCAGACTTTTTACTTCTACTCCTTACATTTTCACGCAATTATCTGTACATTCTACTACTTTCATTTTAATAATAGCCTCGTTACTCCTATTTCATTCCAGCTTGTCATCATTCAAAAAAAGCCTATCAAGATAAATCGCGGCATCCGGATAGAGTGAATTTGGTTGGATGGGAAGTATAAACATATACCATTCCGAGACACTATTGGTTTGTATGCAAACCATCGCACCTGCACATGACACAAATCATGTCACACTTCAGTTACCCCAACGCTGGACATAGCAGACGGAGCCAAGTACGAAGATGTCCGTGGCAGAGGTTCAAAACTCAATGTCTCAACAACTAAGCACCAGCACCAGCAAGGAAGTTGGTAGCCTGGAAGACCAACTAACCCTAACCCTTATACATCCCTGGCCGGACCTGGAAGAATTGTTTGAAATGGTTGGATGGAGAAATAAGTCATTACGCATGCACTGTAAGCTACCCAAATACCACAAGCTAATGGCTATCAAAAACTCGCCGTCTAATTTAAAAAAGCATATTCAGATGAGCTGAAATTTTGTTATTATCAGTCAATTATTAACAAATTTGAAATTCGACTTTAGCCAAATGTTATCTGAGCTTAAATTATTGCTAAATTTGTAAGTTAATTGTGCAAAGCTATAGTTTTTTTTTATTATCAGTCGATTATTGACAATATTGTATTCACCTAGTAATGTACTAAAAATGATAAATTTGCGATGTTTGCTATGGCAAACTTGGGTACATGACAATGTTTTGCTTGCTACCAGTAGGCTGATTCAACATTGCAAACTAGTTTGGTGAAAACACTTTAACCAAATGTTATCTGAGCTTATATTGTTACTATATGCAATATTTGTAAGTTAATTGTGCAAAGCTATAATCTACAGCTGGTTGATAAGTTATGTACTAAATATAGTCTGAATATAGTGTATGAGAGTGCACGTGCCTGTATGGGGCAGGACCTATGGGTCCTTGTAAAGAGATAATAGGCCCAAATATTAGCCAAATGCTGTTTAAAATGATTTTACTGCTAATTTTCAGTCATGTCAGCAGCTGTTTGTGGTCCTAAAACAGCTTTAAAGGGATAGTTCACCCAAAAACGAAAAAAATTCTGTCATCATTTTCTCATCCTCATGTTGTTCTAAACCTGTATGATTTTTTTCTTTTGATGAACACAAAAGAAGATATTTTGATAAATGATGGTAAGCACACAGCTGATAGTAACCATTGACTTCCATTGTATTTGTTTTCCTACTATGATGTCAATGGTTACAGTCAGCTGTGTGCTTACCATCATTTATCCAAATATCTTCTTTTGTGTTCATCAGAAAAAAGTAATTCATACAGATATAGAACAATATAAGGATGAGAAAATGATGACAGGATTTTAATTTTTGGGTGAACTATCCCTTTGATGTGTGTAATTTCTATGGAGACAGTGAAATAAGTTTAAGTTTTTTCTTTAAAGAGAAATTTAATGACACACACACACACACACACACACACTACCCAATTACAATACTGTCATATGGTCTAAATTGTCCTGATTTTTGTTTTTATTCCACAGGCCTTGACTACATGAGAAACCACTTGGACTGTCAAGCCGAGAATCACATCAGTGAGGGCTCCCAATCATCTGAGGAAGAGGACTTCTTATCCTCCTTGAAGAAGACCAGCCCTCTTGAAATGACCCAGCAGTTGGATGCGTACCTGGGGTGCCCTGGAGACACAGTAGAGGTACTGAAGTCCTTCCCAGCTGTGTGCCAGCTATCACTTAAACTATCACTTATGGCACTCCCTGCCTCAGCAGCCTGTGAAAGACTGTTTAGCGTTGCTAATCAAAGAACTTTGAGAACCAGCTGTTTTTGCTGCTGAACAAAGCCTATTGGTAACTCTTTGTCGCATGTTCTGTGCTTAACTGATGTTGATTATCCTGTTGTTGTTTGAGTCCAATGTGTTTGTTTCAATAAAGGTTGTTGATGACATGCCTCTGAAGTTTGACTTTTTCCACCATTACAATACTTATAGCCAACTAGTCATATCTTCCGCTCCATGAAACACAGCTCAGTAGTACACATATATGGTTATTTAATGTATTTGCATTGTACTAAAATGGGTTCTTTTTCAATGGGCATATATAGTATGCGGCTGAAACAGGTAGCCTAGTGCATCCCAAATTTTTCAACATTATCATTTTAATATAACATTATAGTCATTATGGCCTTTAGAAATATGTTTTTTGAGGAGGTATGGTAGTGCACAATAGACCCCTGTGGCACAGCCTAAGCTTTTGTCCTTAATGGCATTTTTTCCTTGCATTACTTTTACTTTAAGTAGTTTTGAAACCAGTACTTTTACACTTTTACTTGAGTAAAAAGCTTGAGTTGATACTTTAACCCTAGTATCTATACTTCTACCTGGTAGAAGTATAGTAATGAATTTGAATACTATTGACACCACTGATCATAAATGACAATGATTAAAAATGGCCACAAAATCAGTATATTTCTTTCCAGAAAGCACTGGATGAAAGAGAGAACAGAATTGTCATGTCTTGTTAAAAGTTAGACAAAAGTTATTGAAAGTGATTCCCAAGATCAACTGTGCAAACTAAATAGGCAGAACTCACAATGTGTCAAATACTGATAAAGAGTAAAGTTGAGACATCGCTTAGGTTAGGCTGATCTGGTTCAGTCTCATCAGTCTTGGTTGCTTTAGATAATATAAAAGGCAAATGGGTGAGCCAAAGGGATGGCGAAATATCTATTGATGGAAAAAAGAGAGTTAGATCAATCAGAATTTGCTAAATGGAGAAGGGAAATATGTCCTGTTCTTAAGATCATGCACTATGGTCAGCTCTCCAGTATTTAATTCATTGCTAAGGTAATATTGTAAAAAAGATTCTTTCTGATGCTGAGAAGTTTTAAGATTCCTTACTTATACTTAAACATAAGTGTGAAACTGGAAGTTTCATTTATCTTTTGCTCTAAAATTTAAATGTCTTCACTGTATAAGCTAAAAAAAAAAAAAAAAACTGGCTATGCTGTTCAAATGCTTTTTGATGGGAGATGACTAATTTGATATGAACTGCCTAACAAAATTGGGATTGCACTTAAAATTAACAATAAATATTTACTAGCAATTATTTGATTTTCAATTATTTTTATTAATTTATTATTAAAATAAATTTGTCTAGTTCTACTTTCACATTTATAGTCAGGTATTCTTGACATTTTGTATGACGTAGAAGACATGCATCCACAAACATGGGTTGCACTTTTATTAAAATCCTTCTAAAACAACTGGAAATTTATAAAATGAATAGACAACACTAGACATCACCAAAATTCAAAAATTAAATGAAAACAACAAAAGACATGCACAAGGGTACACAATGGCTGATCAAGTTTATTTGATCAATTCAGAAAAGACAATGTTCACACAATCAAAATATTAAATTACTCTAGTACACTAAAATGTTACAATGATATTCCATTATCATACTTATATTCTTTCTTAGCACTGTCATTATAAATTTTGCTAATTAAGTATCAACAATGAGACATTTTAATTTTAACTTTCCTTTTCTTGTGGTTTTAATGTTTGAACATTGAACATTAAAGAATCTTTGAAAACAAAGAACAAGAAGGAGTAGTTGGTCAGGAGTGTAATCCTCTGTAAGGCGCTGGAGTTTGCATCATTTTTATGTAGCATTTTGCGGTCCATCATCTATTATTCTTAGGCACATTATTTGGTTCTATGTTGCACATGAACAAACATACAGAGATACTCTGACAAAACCATTAAAAATCAAAGCACAAGACAACAATGGAAAGTAAAAGCTGATGTTATGGGTGTGTAGTGGCATATTAATGTTCAGAGAATAAGAACAGAGGAAAAATGTTTATGACTAATGTTCTAATGTAGTCAGTTACATAATGGAAAAATTATCACAAGAAAACAGTGCTCAAGCAAAAGTTTGGAGTTTAAATGTAAGATTCCTTGTTTTAAACTGCCTGTAGTGCTTTTTTCTTTTCTTTTTTCTATGCATCATTTCCTAAAATAACAAATGTGGTTACCTTCATTTTAGTTGGGAATTTAGGGAAAACACCTGCAGTGGCATGTTTGATTATGCTGCCAGTCCAATCTTTATATTGTACTTTACAATTCTAAATGACCCTATTCAGGTCCAAAGTCAGACACACACACACACACACACACACACACACACACACACACACACACACACACACACACACACACACACACACACACACACACACACACACACACACACACACACACACACACACACACAGTGCTTTTCCATCCAGGTGGTCCAGGCTTTCTTCATTATACTGGATATTATAAAATATATTTCCCCTCTACTGTTTCTTAAGCAGTTTGTCAGCTTCCTGGTACGTGGGGTACTTTACTGTCTCTATTTTCTCCTTTACCTTGTAAGAGGGGTAGAGGCCAGTACGACCAGTCTTGCGGTTGATGCCCTTTGAGTAGCCATCCCAGTGGTTGCCAGCCACTCCAATCACATCCCCAGGTTCCAACACAATTTCTCCTTGCCTGTGGGGCTCATGTGCATAAATAGCCACTTGATTGTGTGCATTTTGCCCCCCAAAGTAGTATATATCATCCAGTGAGTAGAAGTAGGATGAAGCATCTGGGTGCAGCGTCTGCATGATCTCATAGGCCACACGACACACCTTTTTATGTGAGAAAAGTTAGAATTACCTCACAAACAATGCACAACATTTAGAATATCGGAATATGTCTTTCTGCATGTGATGCACAATTTAAATTTAGACTTCAGGGGAACGCTATGTTCAGAACTATACTTCATTTCTATGAGTAAAAAATAAACAAAACTAACAAACAACACATCACAATAATATAATGTATACAGTTCAGTACCTGGGAGGAGAAGGTGCAGACCAAGAAGTTGGTTTGGGACAGGAAGTGGATGTCAAGGATGACGCCTCTTAATGAGTTCTCAGTGTAGCGGTTGTGCAGGCCAGCTGACCAGGAGATGGAATTATCACTGATAAACTCATAATCTGGGTACCTTGTGAACAATATAGTAATATTAATTATATATAAATATAGGAATTCTCAAGCAGATGCAAAGAAAAGATGTAAAGCAGAGATGGCTTCAGAAATAATTAAAGTCTGCCTATTGGCACAACCCAAACTAAGCAAACATCATGAATATTTAAACAAAAAATCTCCCAATGAGTAGAAAAAAAGTATGTCAAAGGTAAAAATAAACCAACAAAAGTTAAATTGATGTATACTTGAAGTATTGATTCTTTGAATTTTGACAACTCAGATCATTTATATGTTCTAAAGTAAAAATAAAAGACAATTCAGTAGACCAACTTCTTTAATGTCAAAATCCTATGGAGAAAATATAAAATAATATTCATATCCAACGAATCAAGAATAACCATGCCATATAAAAAGAATAACCTAACAATCATACTCAAAGAACAGTAATCCCCACAAATATTACAGAGCATGTCATACATCGCTAATAACACTAATCTGAACCTGATGGGTTCTCATACCACTGCCATGTGGATCATCTCCTTTACACTATCAAAAGGATTTGTCCATTTTAATCCAGACTAGGTACTCAGAAGCTTGTTCAGTCCCTCGTCATTTGGCAACTTGCTCCTGGCATGTCTATCTCCGAGCACAATTTGACCTCTGCAAATTATACAAAACACAGCTGAATGACTTCTTTTCAAACTTCCCAAGTTCTCGAACACCACTTCCTTGCTGCACTACTGTCTTGTCATGACTATTACTTTCCATTACAACAAAAAATAAAAGGATAAAATATGCTTTACAATCACAAATCACCAAATTAATCATTATTAATGTTAAAATGTAAAATTTTACTACATTTAAAATTGTCCTGGAGTTTTAGAAGTTTATTCCTGGTTAAAGGAAGGATCGTACTCTTAATTCTCTTTCTTGGCATAAATACAAATTTCTGCAGCTCCTTATATCCATTCACACACTTACTTAGTCTTAGCCTCCTGCAGTAGTGAAGGGTCATCAGTGGCCAGGTAAACACGTTTCTTGTCAATGTGCATGCGGTGTGCCAGACTCTGGAACTGGTCCTCTACATGCAGCATGTACTCCTCAATAGGGTGGAATGCAGCTTCTGTCCCCACCTTATCTGTCCTACGCACATGCACTCTGCAGAAGACAAAAAACCTGACTTAGCATATGCTAGCAGAAAGCATAATGAGAGTATAAATGAGCTCATAGATAAGATACTATAATTAGATAATTCAGTACAAGCCTATAGACCAACTTTTTCCTTAAACAGAAACTATTTGACCAAGTTTTCTGATTTGGTTTTTGCTTCTGATATTTACCACATTTTTATCTGGCAAGAGGGGGTGTGGTGTGTCATTGGAGATGAGCATTGACATTGAGCCTGAACCTCCTCTAGCCCCTTGTGTTGATAAACCCTAGCTTGTTTTCTGTGCCCTACACACAACAGCAAAGCCTGCAGGGACAAACCCTGATATTGTTGTGCATCCATGGCGACACCTGTGAGGTCCCTGCTGCATAGGTCAGGATCTGTGGCCTGGCAAGCGAATGGCTGATTTTGAAACTCCCGCTCCAATTACTACTAGGCAGAAACTATCTGGGCTTTCACACCAACCCCACAGCTGAATGCACCAAAGAAAACCAACAGCAACATAAGCATGGAAGGCATGCCATTTCCATAAGCCATTTAGGACATAACGTATGCTCAGAATACCACAAAGGGTGAGACACCACACAACAAAGCCCTGTCGCATCTGAGCTACAGGAGCCAGATAGGCCAGTGGAGGGGGTCAAGGTTGACCCCAGCCAAAGGCTCCCAGCATCGTACTTCTTTGTCTGTGACAGGCTCTTGTACTACCACACTGAGCAGCGATGCCAACCCTGTGACCTCCTGGTCATTCTCCAAACCAAGGCACTCCTCCTGATGCACTAGGCCCACTCACATTGCAGCCACCTGTGAGGTTGCAACACCCTTGAAAAGCTGCAAGATAGATTCCTCTGGCCTGGCATGAATATCTGTTGGACAACGACCAAGAAGCTTGGGAGGATCAGCCCTTGCCATTCTGCTCTATTATAGAACATGTGCAAAACATGCAAGAGTGGATTGAGCATGAGGCTTTGATTGTCCAGGAGCACATGGAGGCTGCCCATACAAAGTAACAGAGGGTGTACAATGTTGTAGCACTCCACACTACAACAACTTTGCATAGCACTTCACTCTCACCTTGGGATTTAAAATAAATAGTACTTTTTCACCCATCTCTGGTTCTGGTGTGTCTGAGTTCAGCCAGTTAAAACTGTGAGTTTGCTACAATATATAGTGATGGTAGAGCCCACACCACATCCTGTAAACAAAAACATTGCTTAGCTTCAGCACCACCACGTTGGACAGCAGATGCATATACGGTGATGCGGTGGGGTGAGAGCATCATATGGCAATCTGATCAGAGCTGCTGCAGTCTCTGTTCACCCTCACAGAAAAGAGGAGAGAACAGCACAGCCAGGGAGGCAAGCTCTTTGCTCATCTGGAAGCCAATGCCGGTGTCTGTTTTTTCAAGTCAAGTCAAGTCAAGTCAAGAAGCTTTTATTGTCATTTCAACCATATATAGCTGTTGCAGTACATAGTGAAATGAGACAACGTTTCTCCAGGATCAAGGTGCTACATAGAAACAAAGACAGGGCTAAAGACTTGTAAGTAGTCTTAGCCACATAAAGTGCAACTGTGCAACCTGGTGCAAACAGTGCAGGACAAGACAAACAAGACAGACAAGACAGTGCAGGACAAAAGACAGTGCAGGACTAAAGACAGTGCAGGACCAGACAGTGCAGGACAAGACAGTGCAGGACAATGACAGTGCAGACACAAGTTACAAGACAATACAAAAAGTACAAAAAATGCAGTACACAAAAGACAATAAATAGTAAACAGTCACAGAAACAGCGCCGACCGACCAGTGTTAATACTGTATGTGTTAATATAGTATGTGCGAAATGGCTGAGATATTGTACAGTATGTGCAAAAACGGCTGAAATGTTGGGACAGTTTGTGCAAAAAACAGCAGACAAGGTGTGCAAAACAGCATGTAAACAGTTTGCTGGATTGTAAGCAGCATGTAAACAGTATGTTGTGTCAGTGTGTGTGTTTTGTGAGGGTCTATGCAGTCCATACAGATGATGTGTGTGTATGTTGTGCTCAGTACAGTACATTTCAGTTGTTGAGAAGTCTGATGGCTTGTGGGAAGAAACTGTTACACAGTCTGGTCGTGAGGGCCCGAATGCTTCGGTACCTTTTTCCAGATGGCAGGAGGGTGAAGAGTGTGTGTGAGGGGTGTGTGGGGTCATCCACAATGCTGTTGGCTTTGCGGATGCAGCGTGTGGTGTAAGTGGTGTAAGTGGTGTAAGTGTCTGTGATAGAGGGAAGAGAGACCCCAATGATCTTCTCCGCTGTCCTCACAATCCGCTGCAGGGTCTTGCGTTCTGAGATGGTGCAGTTCCCGAACCAGACAGTGATGCAGCTGCTCAGGATGCTCTCAATGGTCCCTCTGTAGAACATGGTCAGGATGGGGGGAGGGAGATGTGCCTTCCTCAGCCTTCGTAGGAAGTAGAGACGCTGCTGGGCTTTCCTGGTGATGGCGCTGGTGTGGAGTGACCAGGTGAGGTTCTCCGCTAGATGAACACCAAGAAATTTGGTGCTCTTGACGATCTCCACAGATGATCCGTTGATGTTCAGCGGAGAGTAGTCACTCCGTGCTCTCCTGAAGTCCACAACCATCTCTTTAGTTTTATCCACATTCAGAGAAAGGTTGTTGGCTCTACACCAGGCAGTTAGTTGTTGCACCTCCTCCCTGTATGCTGACTCGTCGTTCTTGTTGATGAGACCCACCACGGTCGTGTCATCGGCGAACTTGATAATATGATTCGATCTGTGCGTTGCTGCACAGTCGTGAGTCAGCAGAGTGAACAGCAGCGGACTGAGCACGCAGCCTTGAGGAGCTCCAGTGTTCAGTGTGGTGGTGCTGGAGATGCTGTTCCCGATCCGGACTGACTGAGGTCTCCCAGTCAGGAAGTCCAGGATCCAGTTGCAGAGGGAGGTGTTTAGTCCCAGCAGGCTCAGCTTCCCAATCAGGTGCTGAGGGATGATTGTATTGAATGCTGAACTAAAGTCTATGATCTTAATTTGATCTAAAACTTAATGATCTGAAAATCTTCAGATTCCATGTGATCATTAAAATCTCTCCCAGCTGGGCCTCATGATGCTTCCTGGGTAATGCTTGTAAAACCCCTTGGAAAAGCTCAATGACATTCACATGGCCAAGCATGGATGCTGAGATTGGCACCCCAGCGTCGGTGCACTTTTCCTACACCACCAAATAACATGAGGTGGTCCCACTTTGGATGGCCATCTCCTGCAACATCACCAGGAAGCTGATGCTCCTTTTCAGCTAAGTAGAGATTCTCAAGAACATCCTAAGCAACAAAGGTATGCCATTTACATTAAAACGAATGGTTGACCTTTGTTGGTTTTTGCAGGTTAAACAAGTGAAGACATCGCTTTACCAACCCCAGAGCAACAGACTCATTGATAGGTTTAACCAAGCACAGAAGAGAATGCTCCCACAGGTGGTAAATGGGGGAGGGAAGGCAGGGACCTCCTCCTACCCTATGTCCTACTCGCCATCCAAGAGACTCCACAGGCTCCCACCAATTTCACCCCATTTGAGCTCCTAATTAGACTGCAACCTGGGGGCCTACTCTGTGTGTCCTGAGAGGCTTACCCACTTGGTCCACCAAATCCCCTCTGGTAGTGGTGGTCAAATAGCTGTATGTCATGTCACATCAAATAGAGGCCTAACAAAAGGCTATTGAGAAGGAAGTGGACAGGATGTTTCAGAGTTTAAACAGGCAATGTGGGGTCAAAATAAAGCGGCAGTAGACTTTATACTCTACACTTCGTTAACTGTTCCATTTTTGATTCACAACTGTTTCACTGCACCATGTAAATAAATCCTCACTCTTCACCTGCCTTTTCACGTCAAAATGATTTTTTTTCTGTTTATACTGACAAAATAAAATTGAAAGCTTCTAATCCAATTCCACAATTCTTAGCTCAAATTATAAAGCTTCCATCAAAATGAAATTTAATGCCTAATCAGCAAGTTTTTTATTCTTACCCTATGACGGGGTGTTTGAAGCCCAGCTTGATGGTCACATCATGTATCTCTTTCTCAAGCCAAGCCTGTGGTCGGATCAGATATTTGACAAACTGAGACACCCACCAGACAGAGGGGTCCCCATGCAGCCGTTGCAGACGTTCAGACAGATCCTCTGGGATAGCCAGTGGCAGGTAAGGGGGACGTGGATGGAGGCTATCCACAATAGGCAACTCAATCACTTGCACGGCTTGATCATTATTTTCACCTACACAAACACAAAAACAAAAAGTGACAGCTTAAAAGTGCTAAAACCTTTGCTCCATTCTAAAATATCTCTTAGGTTGATTGACATTGTTAAGTGTTTTGATGAACTTTTATGTATTGATGCTGCTTTCAACAAAATAGGCTTCAAGTTAACAAGGTAACAAATTCAAGGTAACAAATTCAGAAATGTTTCTCATGCTCAAATACACAAGTTATTTGAGGAAATTATGTCTATAGAATTGGTTTCTCTTAAGTCACTTCTGGCAGAAAACGTAAGAGGAATTTGAATTGAAACCTCTAAACAAATAACTTTGAACAGAAACCCAAATGTTGTTAATTATTGCTGATTGTATTTACCAGACCAGTGTCCAGTAGAGGCCCCACTGCGGTCAGTACATGTTTCACTGACAGGTTTAAAGACAGTTTCCCAGCCCCCAGTGGCATAGCGCCAGTTTTGTGACTCCAAGATAAGTGTCCGTTGGGTGCCATAGGCGATCATGAAACAGTAGACCACGTGATGCAGCTGGCAGCCGTAACCACAGCCCTTATTAATGTTGCACACCAGCTTGCGTGCCTTTCCACAGTCTGGCGGGTTCTGGATAGGGATACACAGAAAAACTTGTACATGCACATTCTCACTGTTCATTAACACATACCAGGGAGATTTCTGAGGACTTACAAAAAAGATTTTATGTTGCTCATCGAGGTTAAAAAGGATACAAAAAACTTTCTAGTCAGACAGATTTTGCACAAATGGAGGAATTTTAAAAACACTGCTACCCTCCTTGGAAGCGGTCAACCAACAACGTTCACACCAAATGAAAGACAGCCTTTTGGTCAGAAAGGAACCCAGGGAAACTTCTAATCATCTAAAGACCTCTTTATCTTTGGCTAATGTTAATGTCTATGAGTCTGCCATCACATGAACACTGAACAACCTTGGTGTGCAAGAGTTTCAACGAGTTGCACTACTCTCCAAAAAATAACATTGTTGCCCATTAAGTTCAAGTGGATGAGCCAGAGGAATATTGGAAAAATAATTTGTGCATGAATGAGACCAAAATTAAACTTTTTGGCTTAAATAAGAAGCATTATTTTTGGACAAAGCAAAATACTGCATTCCACCATAATGACCTTATACAGTACCATCTATAAAACATGGTGGTTGTTGTTCTATGCTTTGGGATTGTATTGCCGAATATGGGCCACGACAGAATTCAGAAATTAACCAGTTAATTCTAAAGGAAAATCACCACTCACCAAGCAGCACTTGAAGCTGTAGATGCAACAAATGTTGTCAGGTACGCTCATATAATCGTATATTGAATACAATTCTTTAATTCTCCAAGAACTACGCAAGAAGGATGAATTTAGAATTTAGATTTTCAAAAACAGTAAATCAATCCTGGTAGCATCAGACCCATTGTGGAAGCATCTATTGCAGGTTTTACATAGTTGAAAGATGAACTCATCCTAGAGTAGGTGAAGTTCCAAAATGATCTTTAAGATGGAAGGTACAACAATTTATAAGTGACACATCTAAATGTAAGGTCCATAAGGCTCATAGCAACTTCAGATTAAAATACATTCAGCATCTTATCAATTCTTTTCAAGACATGATGAGATGACACTTTGGATCTTGTGCAAATACCCCCAAGTGCAGCCTGGTGAGCAATTATCTCACATTTCTGTTGCTCTTAATAATAATAATAATAATAATAATAATAATAATAATAATAATAATAATAAAATAATAAAAATAATAATAAATGCTAATACAGTAACTTAACAAGTGCCACGTGATTTATTTAGGCTATCTGGTTAAATTAATAGGTAATATGATCATGTTTCAGTGTTTCATGAATATCCCAAAGATGCCACTGAAAAAGTCACTGCCCAGTTTGGCTATGAAGTAACAAATGATTCAGCAGCTACATCTCTCACTGATGCCTAGCACACATAGCAAAATATAGTGGCAGCTATAATGCTCCACAGCTATAAGGGGTTAAACTTTTGCAGCAGCTTGAAAAGGTTGAGCTCTGCTGGTTTGAATTCTGCAAACTGCACCCCAAATGGGCTAAACTGGCTAAAATTGCCTGTGTTCTGCCCATGTTAAGTGTGCCATCAGAGAGGGAATTCTCTCTGCAGAGTCAGATGAAGACAGCTACAGTATGAAGTCTTCTGAAAGGAGGAAAGAATAACCAGGCTTATCTACATTTCTAGCTGCAAAGACACACTGGGGATGTTTGATTTTATGTCGGCAGCAAAGAATTTTGCTGCAATGTAAAAAAGGATAAAATAAAATAATATTTGTAGCCTAACTATAGCCTACATTTGATGCTATGTAGAGTAAGCCTTTTTAAACAAGCTACAGATGTTACAGTTAACAGGTGTTTCATAATTGGCTATATTTTAGCAACTATTTTTGAGGTTTTGCTCCATTGTTACTGTTCATTAAATAGTCAATTTGGATTTGAGGTTTGAAGTCATTCTTTCATCAACCTAGATATAGCAATTGTGATGGCAGTGCATGCACCATCACATTTTAGCACCATTCTTCTGCTCCTCATACTAGTGCTGAATATATATGGAAAGCAGAGAACAGCTGGAGTGTGACCATAGGACAGAGCCACAGAAGTGCGGCAAATCTGTGGCAACCAATCTGAGCGAACGCTTAAGCTCTTCACCCTTTCTGAGGCAGAGAGAGAAGCATATGGGTTGCAGCACAACATGGTTCTGCACTAAATCATATATGCGTTTTAGACTGAAACTTGACCAGTAAGATTCCGATTTGCCTGGTAAAATAAATTCTTTTCTGACACCAGACCAGCAAGAAAAAAAATCCTAGGGGAACCCTGCAAATAATATTAAAAATTGTTAAAATGTGGATTGGGGGGGCACGGTGGCTTAGTGGTTAGCACGTTCGCCTCACACCTCCAGTGTTGGGGGTTCGATTCCCGCCTCCACCTTGTGTGTGTGGAGTTTGCATGTTCTCCCCATGCCTCGGGGGTTTCCTCCGGGTACTCCGGTTTCCTCCCCCGGTCCAAAGACATGCATGGTAGGTTGACTGGCATCTCTGGAAAATTGTCCCTAGTGTGTGATTGCGTGAGTGAATGAGTGTGTGTGTGTGTGTGTGTGCCCTGCGATGGGTTGGCACTCCGTCCAGGGTGTATCCTGCCTTGATGCCCGTTGACGCCTGAGATAGGTACAGGCTCCCCGTGACCCGAGGTAGTTCGGATAAGCGGTAGAAGATGAATGAATGAATGAAAATGTGGATTGTTAGAGTTTGTCAGAGCTGTATCTGTATTTTAAATGCCTGTGTGCCCACTCATCAATGCTACAGAGTGATTAGTGTGCCAGCAAATCACATTTCACACAGCAAATCACGCTTTTTATTTCCATCTGTTTTAAGACATACTTTTTATTTCTGTGACTGCTGAAAAATACTGTAAGCGAAAACTAAAAATAATGCAGCATAGTCTACGATGATGGCATGGTGGTATGAATAAATCATATGTTAAAATGTGAATGCACTGTGGTTTATTTAGGAAATATACAGTCACAAGGAATTGAAAGTGCAATTCTTTGTTTTTATTTAGCGGTTCCAAATAAAAAAAATTGTGTGGTCCTTACCAACAAATCCCAACAGATTTCAATATGTGGTCATGTTTCCCAAAGTAAACTAATATTCAGAAACCAGGTGGGGGACAATATGTACAGCCTATAATTTTGTAGCATGTAGAACCATTTTTAATCAACAATAACTTAATAAAAAAAATAAAAATGAATAAATAAATAAAAATAAACCCTTTTCTATGAGTATATTTGTTTCACATCAGTATTTTATCACTGTCAGCAAAAGAGAATGAGAGTGAATGAGAGTGTGTGGCACTCCGTCCAGGGTGTATCCTGCCTTGACGCCCGATGACGCACAGGCTCCCCGTGACCCGAGATAGTTCGGATAAGCGGTAGAAAATGAGTGAGTGAAATCAATACTCAGACACCATGCTTGCCAGTTGTTCACAGGTATTTGTGGTGATAGCTGTGTCTGGTTTAATCTCAACATAAACACAACTAAATCATATCCTCAATCTCAATCATATCAGTACAAAGGATTTTGTTTGAGAACTTTAGTGGTTTCTTTAGATGCAAATTTGCTATGCTAATATATGCTACCATTTTAAAGGGATTTCCACCTCAGGAAATAAATAGTTTCTTGTTGAGTATAAATTTCTTTTTCAGTTCTGATTGTACTGTCATGACCATAAACAGTAAATCTGACCTGTAGGACACATGATGTAGCTTTTGTTTTTTTAGATCTCTGAGCTAAATATGTAAACAATCCTTCTTCCTTTAAAGATAAGCTGGCCTCAAAGAACAGCAACAAATAGTTTCGAATGTCTAATAATAAAATGCTATTATATTTTTTTATGTTAACTACTTCAAACATTCTGCATACTTACCATGAGATAGAGATTGTATGAGTGTGAGATTTACCTGTAGGTATGTTATCCTGTTTTGGACTAGATCTGAAAGGTCTTTGGCCTCCTTTTCTCTCCAGTCTCCAGCTCCATCTCCCTGGCTCAGATGGTACAAATCTGTCATGATGGACCTGTAAACCAGTACACACAATGTGATTGCTGGGAAGTACCAGACCATGGTGCATTGTATGCATGTATGTTGTGTTTGACAAACACCTCTGACGTTGGCCCAAGTCTTGCAGCAGCATGTTGATATGTTTTTGCAGTTCTCCCGTCTCTATGTGGCCCAGTTTCTTCACCTCACTGTGCACAAAGTACCACAATTCTCGTACACCATTCTCAATCATTCTCCGTAACTCCTCCTGTTTTCTCCCTGGGCCTGAACACACACAAATTTCTGGAATTTTAGAAAGCCGAATTTTTGAAGTGTAACACAAAATTTCTGTTTTGCCAGGCAGGCCTTTGTTAGCTAAACTTTAAAATCATCTGTAATTTCAGATTATAAATACATTTAGTATATGAATATAGAAATTGCATTAATTTATAGGACTACAAGTGGTGTGTCCCCCTGTATATTGTCAAGTCATGTGGCTTTTATTTTCATTTCAACCATATATTGCTGATGCAGTACATAGTAAAATGAGCCATAATTTCTCCAGGACCATGGTGCTACATAGAACAACACAGAGCTACATAAAACAACTCAGAAATATAGCTGCAAGCAGTGATGGCGGGCCCTCGCACGTTTTTTTATCGCTATACGGTGCCTCCCAGAAAACAATGCACGGTGGGCAAGTGCATTAAGTGGGTAAATATCAGTGGACTATTATGTTGTTACTGACCCATTTGGGGACTGTAGGCTGAAAAAACCCCACATTTTAGACAAACAGGGGGCGCTAGTGAGCCACTTAAGAGACACACCTTTGTCGGACCTTTTTGTCCACACTTAACAGCCAACAAATGTGATGTACGTGTCAAATTTCAAGTTAATCTAAGCACGCCAAAAGCCTTAAATATGCCTGAAATAAAAGTAAACTTTGACACGATGCCATAGCAACAGTGTTTGAGATATCAAAAATCCGTTCACAATTTCGCATCTCCAATATCTCTGCGTCATGGTGGCCAAGTCTGGTCTCAATTGCATGAATCCCCTAGGAGGAGTATTTAAAAGTTTACCGCATGCAGCTGTCAAAAAATCCACCTTTGTGACTGACACACTTCCTGGGGCCTGTTGGTGGCGCTATACCCGGGAAAAAAAAAATAAAAATAATACTCCCGAGCAAAAACAATAGGGCTTCACACCATTCGGTGCTCGGGCCCTAATAATAAACCCGAGCAAAAACAATAGGGCTTCGCACCATTCGGTGCTCGGGTTTTGCTTTGTTTCCCTAATGTCACA
The DNA here is from genome assembly GCF_030014155.1 of Tachysurus vachellii. NCBI lineage: Eukaryota > Metazoa > Chordata > Actinopteri > Siluriformes > Bagridae > Tachysurus > Tachysurus vachellii. The sequence continues at coordinate 22,649,285 of NC_083469.1, forward strand.
CATGCGCACTGAACACTCTCTCTGCCCATATTGATGCACTTTATGCACTTTATGTGGCATAAAGTGCATCAATATGGGCAGAGAGTGTTCAGTGCGCATGTGTGACATTAGCAGAAAGCGACTGAAACATTGACATGGCGGATAAAAACTTTAAGCTAAAAAAGGCTTACAATAAGGCAAGTAGGACCCGTGTTAATATAGGATCAGCTTTCCAGCACTGGAGAGAACTAAAGGAGCAGGAAGGCCTGCGATGGGATGCTGAGGAACTTAAGTAAAGTTGGCCGCATATTCACAGATTCGAGTTTCCCCAAGTCAATAACTCCTGAGCTAAACACTGTTTCTTCACAAATAACACCTTTTTTCTATCGTAGTAATGTAGAGAGGCAGCTACAAGCCAATTTTCCTCAAAATGAGCTTTCCTCCGCGGTCGAAGGGACCGTCTGCATAGTGCAAAACCCGAAAAGCGAATACTACAAAAACAGTCAATAACCGTCAATACACTGTACTGTCACCAAATTCAGCGCACACACCACTGATGTCTATTCACACACCGCTAAAGCCTATTCGCTTTTCGGGTTTTGCACTTTGCAGACGGTCCCTTGGAATCTGTCTCTCAGTCATCCGCACATAGAGACTTTTGTATTTTTTCCACCGTGGAGGAAAGCTGATTTTGTGGAAAATTGGGTTGTAGCTGCCTCTCTACATTACTACGACAGAAAAGTGGTGTTATTTGTGTAAACCTTTGACACTTTTTCATTTCACAACTTTGAACAAATGTTTTAAATTCATGGTATCTTAAGTATGTAACTTAGTGAGCCAGCATTAATGTATCCAATGTTAGAGATTTAAGCACTTATGTACGGGGCGTCTGCCAAATGCCATAAATGTAAATGTGTAGTAACAGCGTTTAGCTCAGGAATTATTGACTAAGGGAAATTCGAATACGTGAACATGTGGCCAACTTTACTTACGTTTACTTGAGTAACGTTGGTTTTGCTTTGTTTCACAGAACTAATATATGCCGTCCTTTGAATGATTATGCTTGTGTGCCATTTTTGCTTGTTTGTTTATCTGCAATCGTATTGTTCTTCCCTTCAGCTATGTTAAAGACACATTTCTTTCCATTAGTTGCCTGGCATTATTGGCACTGTCAGGGCATAAAAGCTACAAGACATGTTGGACTTGTCCAAAATAAATGTCTGTAAAACCAAGAACGACCAGAGCCTTTTATTCAACTCAAGGGGAGTAACAGTCAGAACTCTGTTCATGCTGGAGGAGAACAAAGCCGTGCCAGTCGCAGCGGAGCTGTAAACAAGCGCTCGTTAAAGTCGTTAAAGTGATGACGTTGCTCTCAAGCATCAAAAGAAAAGACGGACTGCATGCACACAAGTACCAAACCAGCATTATCCGGGTCCAAGAGTGCAGCGTGGTTAAGCTAAGAAGTAACGCATTTAAAACAAGTTAAATGTGAAGATTAACCTTGCTAACTTTAAAGGGACTCTGTTATTAAGAATTTAAAAGAGTACTGTGCTGTGGTAAAAATATAAGTCCAAGCTTAATTTATTGCTTGTTTAATATAAGGTGATTGTTGCTAAGCTTATCTCAAGTTAACTACTAGTATTTTGCTAATTTAAGGGTACCTTCAAGGTATTTAAAAGGTGAAGTATTTACTATTTAATTTTTTAATATTGATATTGGTCATTTGTCTTTTATTTTATAACAAGTGAAAAGGCCTAATTTCTATGTGTTTGACACACATTTAAGTTTACCTTTAAAGAGTGAAGTACTTTAAGTTCATAAGCACATTTAAGAGCATGATAGCACTTAGTTAAGTTAAAGTCATAAGTAACAAAGTTTAAAGCACACTAGAGTAGTGACATGGCTGATCAAGAAGACTGTGATACTGAAGCTGTGGCGTTACAGCAACAAGTAAGTCCCGATGAGGAAACTCCAGACACAAGCCCACAAGAGCCAAGCACAAGTAAAGCTGCTAAAGAAGAGAGTTTGTGGAAAAGCCAAAGAGTTTGGAAACTCACTGAAAAGGGCCAAGCACTGCATGATGAAAAGGAAGATAAGCTTAAAACTTGCTTTAAGGCAAGCTATGATGAATGGAAAGTCACTGCTAAACAAGTTAAAGGAGCACTTGAAGCACCTGTCAGTACAAGGTTATATGATCACCTTGTTCAGATCCAATGTACCTCAGCAGAAGTCAAACAAGCCTATGACAAGCTGCGCAGACACGAAACTCCTGACGGAGACACTCGTCACAGAATGGATACATGTGATGCTGTTTCTCAAAAGCTCATACAAATTCAAGAATGTCTGGTAGAAGGTGGAAAATGTAAAGATTCAGCAAGGAGATCAACAATCTGTAGTGAAGCTGGTTCAGTGTTCAGCTCGGCAGCGTCCCAAAAATCTAAAGGCTCAAGAAATACAGCATCCTCTCATAGATCCGAAGGTTCACGGAGCACATATTCAAGTTCAAATCACATTATCTGTAAAGAAACAAGAAGCAGCCGCTGAACTAGCTGCAACTGAAGCCGCTCTGAAAGTTATGGAGGAAATGGATCGTGAAAGAAACAAGGTTTCAAAATCTTGAAGTAGAAAACTGACAAAGATTAGCAAAACAAGAAGCAGAAAATGCTGAAAAACTAAAAGCATTAGAGCAGAAGCAAAGAGAGCTAGAACGTCTAGAAACTGTAAGGAAGATGAATGCTGCCAAAGCACGACTGAAAGTGTATCAGCAAAACTCAGACGAAAAAATCTCAGACCTCTTGCATGATAATGCTAATCAAAGGAAACCAGGAAGCCAGTAAGTCTGCTTGAACATCAGTTCGCACCCTCACAACCCACTGCAAATCTGCAACAGTTTTCTAATACACAACAGACCACAAGGTGGCAACTTACAACCAATGCTACACAAGAAGATAGCATTACAGCACTTGCTAGAGCTTTAGCAGAGTCCATTAATATAAGCCGTCTACCAGTGCCAGAGCCTGCTGTCTTCAATGGTGACCCTCTCAAGTATAAGGATTGGAAAATGTCCTTTCAGACACTAATAGACCGGAGAAACATGTTACTACCTCCGCAAGTATGTTGGCGGACAAGCCAGAAGAGCTGTTGAGAGTTACTTTCTGCTGGGTACAAATGCAGCATGCTATGCAGCATGGGACACTCTGGAGGAAAGATATGGAAGTTCATTTGTAATCGCCAAAGCCTTCAGAGATAAGCTAACATCATGGCCAAGGATCGGTGCAAAGGAAAGTATAGTTACAAGAGTTCTCCGACTTTCTCAGAGGCTGTGAAGCTGCTATGCTACAAATCAAGAGTCTTGAAATCCTAAATGATTGCAGCACAAATTCAGAAAATACTAAGCAAGCTTCCGGATTGGCTGACAGCAAGATGGAATAGGAAAGTCATTGGGATTGAAGAGCAGTACGGTTCTTTTCCTACATTCAGTAACTGTCAACTTTGTCACAAGAGAAGCCAGGATAGCATGCAACCCAGTAACGTCACTCCACGCACTCAAGAGAGGTGACTCAGAGAAGTTTACAAGGATTTGAAGCTTCAGAGCTAAGGTGCTGACAAGCAGTGCAGAAGAGAAACCAAATGCAAAGAAATGTGTCTTTTGTGAGAGGTTAAACCTTGACATTCACATATGTCGATGGTTCATGGACAAACCAATAACCGAAAGAGTCAAGATTGTACAAACAAAAAGACTGTGTTTTGGGTGCCTTAACTTTGGATACCATTCAAAGAAATGTAGAAAGAGAAGTGTTTGTGACGCATGCAAAGGAAAACACCCAACCTGTTTACTTGAGGAACGGGACGCAGAAAGCATAAAGAATAAAGAAAGCAAAAGCATAAAGGACGCAAAGGAAATCAAACAAAGTAAAGAAGCACCAAACGAGACAATATCGCACTGTGTAGTCCAAAACGACAGTAGTGAATCCACAATCATTCCAGTTTGGTTATCCACGATAAGCGACCCAGAACACGAAATCCTGCTGTATGCCCTTTTAGACAGCCAGAGCGACAGCACATTCATTCTACAAGAAAAAGCAGATGCTCTGGACTCTGAAAAGAAGTGTACAGTTAAAACTTTCTACATTATCAACCAGAGTCATTCCAAGTGAAAGGCTGTCAGGGCTACAAGTCAGAGGCTTCAATTCTTCAAGAAATGATCCCTCTTCCTGTAACTTTTACAAGAGAGTTTATTCCTGCCAATTTAAATCACATCTCCACTCCTAAGACAGCAAGAGCATGGCCGCACCTAGAGCACCTTGCAGAAGCGATTGCCCCTCTCATTGAATGCGATGTTGGCCTGCTCATAGCTCACAACTGCTGTTACCCAGAGAGGTTGTGTCAGGAAAAGACAATGAGCCATTTGCACAAAGACAGACCTGGGCTGGACAATAGTTGGTGGTGCCGACCCTTGTGTTGACTATGGTAATGCAATTGGAAGCAGCCACAGGATCATTGTCAAGGAAGTGACACCTAGTTAGTCATCAGACCAGTTGCCAAATGAAGTCCATTACATTGTCATACACAAGTCAAAGAAGCAGTTGCACCACAAGATGTGATTAAAGTTCTGGAGTCTGACTTCAACGAAAGAAAGGTGGAAGATTCTCACTTCTCCCAAGAGGATCTGTGCTTCATTTCTATAATGTTAGAAGGTGTGAAAATGAAAGCAGATGGACATTGTGAGCTACCTTTGCCATTCAAAGAAGACCGGCCAACTCTGGAAAAACAATAAGAGCTGTGCAGAACACCAACTCAAATGTCTCAAGAAAAGACTTGAAAGGGACAAACAATATCACAACGATTATACAACATTCATGAACGAAACAGTAGGGCGTGGAAATGCAGAAAGGGTCCCACCTGAAGAATTGAACAAAAGCCCTGCCTCATACATTCCGCTCCATGGGGTGTACCACCCTCAAAAGCCTGGGAAAATAAGAGTAGTGTTTGATTGCTCAGCAAAGTATAGGCGTGTCATTAAACGATCACCTGCTCACAGGGCCAAAGCTAACCAACACCCTGATAGGTGTATTGTGTCGGTTTTGCAAGTGTCCCTTGGCCGTGATGTGTGACATAGAACATATGTTTCATCAATTCAGAGTCAGAGCTGAAGATCAAGACTACTTTCGCTTCCTGTGGTGGGACAAAGGAAATTTTCACTCAAGTCCATCAGTCTACCGAATGCGAGTTCATTTGTTTGGAGCTGCCTCTTCGCCAGACTGCGCAATCTTTGGTCTCAAGTACATCACGGCACAAGGGCAAGGCCAGTTCAGTGAAGCAACTATAAGATTCATAGAAAGAAACTTTTATGTGGATGATGGCCTTATTAGTGTTTTCTCAGCAGAAGAAGCTATTAGTCTAGTCCATGAAGCGAAACAACTCTGCAGTACTGGAAAATTGGGACTGCACAAGTTTGTTTCCAACAGTTCATAAGTTCTGGACACTCTTCCTCAAGTAGAATGTGTAGAGATGGTAAGAAACCAAGACCTGGGGAAGTCGTGGCCTAACGGTTAGAGAGTCTGACTCTTAACCATAAGGTTGTGGGTTCGAGTCTCGGGCCGACCACGACTGAGGTGCCCTTGAGCAAGGCACCGAACCCCCCAACTGCGCCGCAGCATAAATGGCTGCCCACTGCTCCGGGTGTGTGTTCACAGTGTGTGTGTATTCAGAGCAACAGATTGAAAGAGCCCTAGGAGTTAAATGGGTCACCTCAGACCAGCTTCAGTTTCGAGTAGTTGTGAATGAGCGTTCACTTTCCAGGCGTGGAGTCTTGTCAACTGTAGCCTCCGTCTATGACCCACTTGGGTTTGTGGCACCTTTCATTCTACTTGGCAAGCAAATATTACAGAAAATGTGTCGTGACAAGACAGACTGGGATGAACTACTCTCAAAAGAACTCAAGCCACGATGGGAGTTCTGGCTTCTAGATCTAAAGAACCTCGCTCATGTCAAAATTGATCGCTGCTATCTTCCATCAGATTTTCAAGAAGTTCAGAGATATGAACTCCACCATTTTTCAGATGCAAGTGTTACCGTATATGGTGTTTGTACCTATTTAAGATCAATCAGTAAATTAGGACAAATCCACTGCTCACTTGTCATTGCCAAGTCCAGAGTAGCACCCACCAAGGTAACCACTGTGCCAAGACTAGAGTTGTCCGCTGCAGTAGTAGCAGTACGTGTAAGTGACATGCTCAAGGGAGAACAGGGGGCCGTTTCAGAAAGGAGGTTCAACCAACTCTGAGTTTAAACTTGAACTCTGAGTTGACAAACCCTGAGATGGGAAACTCTGAGTTTTCGGTTTCAGAACAGCTGAAAAGAGTTAGTTTTATCAACTCTAAGTTGACTGACTCTGAGTTAAGCACGTGCACTACAACTAAAAAAGCCATTATCAATGGAGCACAGATATAACGAGTCACCATGGCAACAGCATCAGACAAAAGAAAAGTCTGCATATTTTTCGCCGGAAGAACCGGAAGTGCTTATGCAAGCATATGGAGAATACGAAACGTATTTTAAAAAAAAAGCAACACTGCTGTATAAAACTATAGTGGATTTAACATCAAATTTTAAAAAAGGTGTATTTTAAAAATGGATTATAATTAATAAATATATATATATATATATATATATATATATATATATATATATATATATATATATATATATATATATATACACACATATACATACATACACACACACACACACACACACACACACATTTTTTAAAATACACCTTTTAAAATGTGATGTTAAATCCACTATTGTGTATATATATATATATATATATATATATATATATATATATATATATATATATATATATATATATATACATACCTTTAAAAGTTTTTTTTTAATATTTTTAATGTAAACTTCTCCCTCTAGTTACACACTTTGTTCAATTCAAGGATAATTCATGCAATTGTATATTGTTTATTTCTCGTCTCTCCTTACTGTTCAAGTGGTTGAGGTTGATATGGGATTTAGAAAGTAACTAATAAGTAAGTAGACCAAATTAATAAGTAGACCAATACTTTCTAGAGATAGTAATTATTACATTAATCTAATTAGACTGGTTGAAGATGTAATTTGTAGTTAGTAATTAACTATTTTAGAGTAAATTCCCAACTGTTATAATATCAGAGGTGAAACTGGAAGAACAGAATTTTATTTTATCATTTTATAAACACAAAAATGGTCAGAAAGCGCTTAAGAGCGAGGCACACTTTCCTGATTGCTCTGCAATCAGTAGCCTTACTAATATGTCCTGCATGCCCGATGTTATACACAAAACTGCCATTTGCAAAGAAACGTAAGGCAACGCAAAGCATCTGCTCGGATGTAAGAGCATGGCTGATAGCTGATGTAAAGATGGATGAGATTATGGATCTTATTGACTGTAAAGAAAATGGTATCGCTCAAATAAAAATGCATAGGGATGTGACAAAAATCCACTCTGGGCTCAAACAAATTAATACAGACTCTTCATCAACAGGATCGTCCATAAAAGGACACGCCACTTCATTAATTTTACATTTTCTTTTTTTTAGTAGACCCCCTTACCCAGAGTGACTTATATTTTGTTTCAATCTATACAACTGAGCAATTGTGTCCACAAAAACTTAGTGGACCTGGGATTTGAACCCCTGACCTTCTGATCAGTAGTCCAACACCTTAACAACTGAGCTACCACATCAACAGTCGCTTTGCTGCGAACTGCGTAACTGAAACGTGGGCAATGAATGAGGTGTTTAAACGTCGCTTCCCCTTTAAAAAGGGGAGGAGACCGAAAGAAACTCTGGGTTTACCGAAGAAAACCTGCTTCCGACCAGGTTAGGTTCACAGAGTAAGTTACTATTTTAGTTACTAAACTTCCCAGTGTAGAGATTAAGGTGGGAGAACTTGACACAGAGGACCCAGAAATACGCAAAGTTCTTGTATACCACATTTTAACAACAGTAGATTCTTTGGTAGAACGCTTCCTGAAATTCTCCAGCTGGACAAGGTTAATTAAAGCTATTGCAAGATTTATCAGATTTATAAAGGAGTTTAAAGGCTCAATAAAGAGGACTAACGAAGCTACAAGTCTCGAAGAAAGGCAAGAAGCTGAGCTTACAATCATTGCCATTGTCCAAAGATCTGTCTTCTCTAAAGAAATCAAAGAACTTCAGTCCCAAAAGGAGTTAACTACTAAAGACAAGACAAACAGAAATGCGAAGGTCAATGACAGTGATTATACGAGATGATACAACACACAGAAATGATTGGAAACTGGTTACTGCTCAAAAGAACCCAAGTCAAGATGGATGCGTACGAAAGGTGCAGTTGCTAATCAGTGACTCAGCATTAGATGACCATGGGAAGAGACTAAGTAAACCAGTTCATCTAGTAAGACCAATGCACAAGAGTGTCACATTGCTAGAAACAGATTAGTACAGTTCATAAGTTTATTTTGGAAATCACAAGTGATTTGGTGGGAGTGTAGCTGCCGCTAGAGGCAACTCTCATTTTATATACATTCTATGTACATTATATATATTCAGTTCGTAATATGCACTTTACAGTTTAAGAAAATAAATGGTTAAAATGTTCAAATAATTATTAGAATAAAACAGCAATATATTTTTGTTGATGTTAATTTATTTATGTTATTAGTTAAAACCATAGAAAGGTGAATGGGAACATATAATTGTTTCACTGGGGAATTATTTCATTGTTGCTATCGCTTCCGGGGGGCACTAAAGGTAGAAGAGACGCACGAGGTACGCGGTATGGTAATGTCCATACTAGTTGCACTTGAAATAAGTGTATGTGTTTGTTGTTAATTGCTTTTTGTATATAACTATGTTAATGTATAATCAGCATATTTAAATGTATTTTCTTACTTGTTGAATGTGCATTTTATTTAAGTTATGTATGTCCTTCCATAGTTCTGATGGCATTTTCGGCATTATTGGCATTGTCGGGGCATAAAAGCTACAAGACATGTTGAAGACCCGAGGGGAGTGACACCTGTACTGATTTAAAATGCACTATGTATGTATAAGGAATTACATTATATCAACTATGAAGAACTGAAAAAAATTATGTCCTTTTCCACATTGTAACACCACCTGTGGTTCACCAAACTGACCAGAGCTATCAGAGAGACATTGCGTGTACACGCCCAGAGAATCCAAGCCACTTCTTGGACAGCAGAGACACCTGGGCGTTTTTGGCAGGGCATCCAGTCAATCACAAACTACAGGACAACTTCACCTGCCTGTGACAGTGATGCCTCCCTCCCAGATGCACTGAATGATTTCTGCAGAACAACACAGCGGAAAGAAAGACCATCCCTCCCCCCAACAACCAGGTACTCTGCCTAACCAGGGACAAAGTGAGGAGAACTCTATGTAGAGTTAACCCAAAGAGGTCTTCTAGACCAGACAACATTCCTGGTAATATGCTTAGGGAATGTGCAGATTAGCTAGAGGATGTCTTTACTGACATCTTCAACATTTCCCTAAGTAGCGCTGTTATTCCTACGTGCCTCAAGACACGCACCACCGTCCCTGTACTTGTTTTATGTAGCACGATGGTCCTGGAGAAACACGGTTTCATTTTACTGCGTAGCACCTCAGCAATATATGGTTGAAATGACATTAAAAGCTTCTTGACTGGGCATATTACTGCAGAATCACTTAAAAATGAACATCCTGCTATTCTGTCACAGCAGTATCCTGAAAACAAATTTGGATAAAGTTTAATAACTGTATTGAGCACAAAAATAAGATAATTAAGAATAAGTTAATTCATTTTAATGTGTTTTAATTTTTTTTTTGTTTTAATATTTTACGCATTAATATATTTGGACTCTTCACCCTGGACTGTACTGGACTGTATGTACAATTCAGTACACTGTGTACAGTATTTAATACACATTGTTTATTGTACATTAGTTGAATTTTACAGTACCACTGACTGCGTGATCTGACTGAGTTTCTTTAATGAAAGAAGTAGATGGCATCACCATCATCAAAATTCTTTATTTAAACATATTTAAAACAGCAGCATTATTTATGTTTAGTAAACTAAGCACTGAGCAAAAGGTAAGGAATGTCCTCTGCTTACATGCTCTAACAGCAAATTTTGATGGTAAAAAACATGAGTTCCATTATGTTTAACAAGTCACTACAAGTCAGATTACTAAAGTGGTTAGTAACCATACACAAAAGGGAAAGTGTATAGGCATGTTAATGGTAACAAGATTCAGAAAATAACACAAAGACGTAACAAAAGGTAATATGTCTGATTCTCACCATCAACAGGTAGATTGCGGTAAGAGTTGATCTGTTCTTTGGCTCGGAGTAACTGCTCCTCCAGTATGCGAAGCTTCCCTGCAGCTCCAGTGTCCGCATCAGATTGAGCCTCTGGCAACCTGAGTGAGAGAAATACGTTTATAACTCTTAATGAATAAACTTGATTAAATTGTTAGTATGGAAGTGGCAGTAGGACATCAAGGAACATATTTGTATTTCATTTGGAAACCAAGGTCCTAGAGTCTGGAGGAAGGGTGGAGAAGCTCATAGCCCAAGTTGCTTGAAGTCCAGTGTTAAGTTTCCACAGTCTGTGATGATTTAATTAAGGTGCAATGTCATCTGCTGGTGTTAGTCCATTGTGAAAACCAAAGTCACTGGACAATCTTAACAAAAAATGTTAGAGCACTTCATGCTTCCTTCTGCTGACCACCTTTTTAAAAGATGCTGATTTCAATTTCCAGCAGAATTTGGCACGTACAAAAAGCACCAAAAGTTGGTTAAATGACCATGGTGTAGGTGTGTTTGACTAGCAAACTCACCAGACCTGAACCCTGTAGAGAATCTATGGTGTATTGTCAAGAGGAAAATGAAAAACAAGAGACCAAAAAATGCAGACGAGCTGAAGACAAACAAACCACACAAAACAAACCTGGAAACTCATTGCAAGTTATCGCAAACACCTAATTGCAGAAATTAAAAAAAAACAAAGAAAGATAACTATAGTCAATTACAACTGTTTTTACAGATCAAACAGAGGAAAAAATATGGAATCTCACAAATCTGAGGAAAATTATATGGAATCACCAAATAAAAACACTACTAGTACTTTGTTGCACCACCTCTGGCTTTTATAACAGCTTGAATTCTCTGAGGCATGGATTTAACTAATGACAAACAGTATACTTCATCAATCTGTCTCCAGCTTTGTCTTATTGCAGTTGCCAGATCAGATTTGCATGTTGGAGCCTTGTCGTGGACCATTTTCTTTAATTTCCACCACAGATTTTCAATTGGATTGAGGTCCGGACTATTTGCAGGCCATGCCATTGACATTATACGTCTTTCCTGTAGGAATGTTTTCACAGATTTTGCCCTATGGCATGATGCATTATCATCCTGAAAAAAGATGCTACCATCATCAAACATCCTTTCAATTGATGGAATAAGAAGTGTCCAAAATCTCAACATAAACTTGTGCATTTATAGAAGATGTAATGACTGTCATCTCTCCCATACCTTTACCTGACATACAACCCCATATCATTAACGATTGTGGAAATTTGCATGTTTTCTTCAGGCAGTTGTCTTTATAAATTTCACTGGAACGGCACCAAACAAAAGTTCCAGTATCATCACCCTGCCCAATGCAAATTCGTGATTCATCACTGAATATAACTGTCATCCAGTCATCCACAATCCAAGATTGTCTTTCTTTAGCCCACTGAAACCTTGTTTTTTTCTGTTTAGATGATAATGATGGTTTTCATTTGGCTTTTCTGGATGTAAATCCCATTTCTTCTAGGTGATTTCTTACAGTCCGGTCACATACATTGACTCCACTTTCTGCCCATTCGTTCCTCATTTTTGTTGTGCATTTTCTGTTTTCAAGGCATATTGCTTTAAGGTTTTCTGTCTTTGCACTTTGATGTCTTTCTTGGTCTACCAGTACGCTTCCCTTTTACAACCTTTCCATTTGATTTGTACTTGGTCCAGATTTTAGACACAGCTGACTGGGAACAACCAACATCTTTTGCAACAGTCCGTGAAGATTTACCTTCTTCGAGATGTTTGATAATCATCTCCTTTGTTTCAACTGACATCTCTCGTGTTGGAGCCATGAGTTATGTCAATCATCTTGGTTCAACACATCACTAATGTGTGCAAGCACTCTTTTTTAACTGCAGACTAATTAGCAGTTGTAATCAGATACAGGTGTTTGTTTTAGAAATGCAAAGTGCATGGTGATTCCATATAATTTTCCTCAGATTTGTGTGATTCCATATTTTTTTCCTCTGTTTGATCTGTAAAAACAGTTGTAATTGACTATAGTTATCTTTCTTTGTTTTTTTTAAGTGTTTTATACAGCCAGAAGTTTGGATTGTTGAGTGAAAATTGTTTTGTGGCATACATGTGCTTGTTTTTTTTTCTACACAATTAAACATTTGAATGAACATGTTTGTGACACTTTATTGTAATATAGTTTCTTTGTTAGTGGGCAGATGTACAAAATCATCGGGGGAACAAAATTTGTTTTTCCCTCTCACTGTACATACAAATTTTAGTACAGCTAGTTGACAAGCTAGCATAAGCTGTAGTAGTAAAATAGATAGATGCATAGACAGATCTACGTATGTACTATGCTAAGAATATAACTGTCATTGTATAGTACTGGTACATAGCAACAAAATGCCATTTAGCATCTACCAGATGTGCAAATAGTAGAAAAAATGTGCAAATAAAGAGCAGATAAATTTGTCAGTATATGCACAACAATAAATAAGGTTATGGCACATAATAGGTGCGTAAGAATAGTATGTGCAAAATAGGAATATGTGGCAGTTGTATAGACAGTACAAGATGTCTAAAGATGTCAAATGGCCTCATCAATGATATCTAGGACCCACCATAATCTCTAACAGTGCCTTGTAAAAGTATTCATACCCACTGAACTTTTTCACATTTTGACACATTACAACCACAAACAAAAATGTATTTTATTAGGATTTTGTGTGATAGACCAACACAAAGTGGTTTCCGCCACACATAACGTTTTGAATTTTGGCCAAAAAGTTCTATTTTGGTCTCATCTGACCAGAGCACCTTCTTTCACATGCTTGCTGTGTCCCCCACATGGCTTGTGGCAAACTGCATACGGGATTTCTTATGGCTTTCTTTCAACAATGGCTTTCTACTTGCCACTTTTCCATAAAGAGCAGATTTGTGGAGTGCACGACTAATAGTTGTCCTGTGGACAGATTCTCCCACCTGAGCTGTGGATCTCTGCAGCTCCTCCAGAGTTACCATGGGCCTCTTGGCTGCTTCTCTGATTAATGCTCTCTTTGCACGGCCTGTCAGTTTAGGTGGACGGCCATGTGTTGGTAGGCTTGCAGTTGTGCCATACTCTTTCCATTTCCGGATGATGGATTGTACAGTGAGATGTTCAAGGCTTGGGATATTAATTTATAACCTAACCTAAACTTTATCTCTGACCTGTCTGGTGTGTTCTTTGTTCTTCATGATGCTGTTTGTTCACTAATGTTCTCTAACACACTTCTGAGGGCTTCACAGAACAGCTGTATTTATACTGAGATTAAATTACACACAGGTGCACTCTGTTCACTAATTAGGTGACTTCTGAAGGCAGTTGGTTTCACTGGATTTTAGTTAGGGGTATCAGAGTAAAGGGGGCTGAATATTTCTTTGAAAAAAAAAAATTGGACACAATTTATAATTTTCATTCCACTTCACAAATATGTGCCACTTTTTTCAGTCTAAATCCCAATAAAATACAATTTTCTTTGTGGTTGTAACATGGTCAAAATGTGGAAAAGTTCAGTGGGTATAAATATTTTTGCAAGGCACTGTAAATGCCTCTGTGAACAAATTTAAACAGATGATTACATGTAGTCAACAAGACACAATAAAAACTGAATTTAAGGCCATCCTTAAAAATATTCTTGTTTGCCGTAACCCGAACGACCCTGTCAATTTAGGACCGACTCAATTTTTTTTGTAAGGAGACTTGCCAGTTGTAAATTTGCGTTAAGACCGACCATTTTTTTTTACTCTTCAAACAACTAATACAAAAGCAATAAAATAATATTTATTATATTTTAGTAAGGGGGGGCACGGTGGCTTAGTGGTTAGCACGTTCGCCTCACACCTCCAGGGTCGGGGTTCGATTCCCGCCTCCACCTTGTGTGTGTGGAGTTTGCATGTTCTCCCCGTGCCTCGGGGGTTTCCTCCGGGTACTCCGGTTTCCTCCCCTGGTCCAAAGACATGCATGGTAGGTTGATTGGCATCTCTGGAAAATTGTCCCTAGTGTGTGATTGAGTGAGTGAATGAGTGTGTGTGCCCTGCGATGGGTTGGCACTCCGTCCAGGGTGTATCCTGCCTTGATACCCAATGACGCCTGTGATAGGCACAGGCTCCCCGTGACCCGAGGTAGATCGGATAAGCGGTAGAAGATGAATGAATGAATATTTTAGTAAGTATTGTAAATATATAAATTGCCTAGGCCTACATACAAAGGAAGGCTACGTTCTGGCTATACAAACCCGTGACGTCATCTATGTTTACACTATTGGTTAACGGATGTCACACTATGGCTTGTGCGTTCACTTCGTCTCATACTCTCATTCACTGTCAGAGTCAACGGTTCACGCTTGGTAATGATGGCTGTGGCTGCAGTAAACAAAATTTGTTTGTGGTCTATATAGCCTGCGTCAAAATGAGGTTTGCAATGATGCGCCCGAAGGCACAAGTTGAAGATCCAGTCAGTGACATCACGATATGCTAATTTGTTTAAATTTATACCTACAAAATCACCATCACCAAAATTGTACCTTTTTTTTTTTACATTGAAGTGAACCAGTTCAAAAGTTTACCCATATTTGATTCCTAATGCTGCGTTTTGTTATTCAGATGATCAAGATTTTATGTTGGGAAAGTTCATGAGTCCCTTGTTTATAGTTAGCAGTAAAACCTCTCACAGTTCATCAGAAAAATCCTTTAGGTCTTTTCCAGCATCTTCTGCATATTTAATCCCTTTCCAAGCATCAACCACACTCAATTTTATTTTATTTTTCATTCAGTTATCCAAACTGCATTTGGCTACAGCACAACAAATAAAATAATGCAGATACAGACAAAAAAATTCAGATGATGTTCACAGTAAACAGAATGAGTGAAAAATGTGATTTGTATGGCATGATTGTTTGAAGACTTCCGAAATTGCTGATCTGCTTGGAATTTCACACAATCTCTCGCTGTTAAAGCTGCTATTTTAGATTTTTTTTTTATCTTTAAATCAGTTTTTATAATAATTTTTTTCCTTATTACAAAGGGTGAAAGGGTACAAAGGGTATTAAGAGTATTGTACAAAATAATTTGCTTGATACACTTTGATATCGCAAATTTTATTTGTTTTCCTGAACACATGCTTGTAGTTGGATAGCACGTTAGCATACTGTAGCTAGCCCGCTAGCCGGGCTACCACTAGTGTTGTTTACATTTTCTCACACTGAGTAATTTTTCTGTTGTACTTTCTTCTCTAAACAATATGGTGGTTGTGTCAGGACCTCTTCCCATCTACAGCCACTAGTCTTTGAAATCTCCACCCTAAACCTCTTCGCCCCCTTTCTCATGACCAAATGAAAGGATGTGTTCATCTGAGATTCCATCATCCGTCATGTATGCAGCTAAAAGTAAGATGCACACAATGTTTTTCCTTGTGTTTTCAGTCATAGTGTTAGTCTCTTCTAATAAAGAACATCCTTTAAATGTATATATTATATTTTGTCATGTCATGTTTTTGTATTCAGACTAAAATAGCATAGAATGGGCTGTCTTTAAATAAACAAAGTAAAACAGAGTTTGGCTTAACATCCACTTATTCATTGCATTTATTGGACAAGAAGGCATTTATTGACTTTAAAAAAAATGACTAACATTATTTTGTGAATTGCTACAAATTATGCTTCAACAATTAGAAACTTGTTACTTATGAATAATTTGCCAATATACATTTAATTTAATTGACCAAATTAAGAGTATTAAAGGGAAATACCCATTAAACCTGGCCCTGATATTGTTTCTTCCATTTCTCATATGACCAAAAATTCCAGTTGATGAACCTACATGGTTAATCCTAATGGAAATTTTTAAACTAATTTCACAAGTCCATTGGTTAAATGGACTGCACAATATCTGAGAACAGACACAGACACTTTTGGTATTTCCACTAAGGCTGAAACAATTCCTTAAGTATCTCAAGTAATTCAAATACAAAAAAACAAACAAACAAAAAAAAACCTAAACCTTTTTTATTGATAGATAGAAGTATGTTAAATGTATTGACTGGGTGCCAATACATTTAGAATCATTGGATTGATAGGGTAGAGTGGATAGTTACATCTTTTGAGTCTCCGTTACATCTACAGTGATCAGTAAGCAGTAAGGAAGCAATGCCTGAGCTCTGCGCATACAGGCGTGTGTGCGATCTGAGAGGAATTCTAAAAGTTTATGGGAGACACTCAGGTCTATGGGAATTTTTGGGATTTTGATCGTCTGCTATGAGAAAACTGAAAGGCCCATCGATATGCCAATTTAAAACTTCATCCAGTGTAATGGCTGTGTAAGTAGCTTGAAAGGTTGCCGAATTTAAACCGGCAAAGTTTTAAATGGGTTTCTATGTGAAAAAGGCCATTTTGGGATTCCGCACTGGGAATAACAGAATTGCTTAGAAAAGTAATAAACTTCATACCAGGATCTAAGACATATTAAATAATAAGAATAATAATCATCTTATAATAATAATAATAATAATAATAATAATAATAATAATAATAAGCTTAAATAGGAAAACCGTATGTTGGCTCATTCAAGACAACAATCATTAGCTTTGTTTTGTCCTTTTACTATAACTACACATGGAGCGTAGTTATACACAAACCATTATTACTGACGTACAACCCGCTAAACATTTTAAATGTGATGTAAGCATAGAAGATGCTGTAGAATGAAAAATGGTGTTACATGGAGAAAACAAGGGCGAGGACAAGACGGACCAAAAAAACGACCAAAGTTTCCAAAGTTTGGGATCATTTCAGACTAAAACAGAAACAAAGCTCTGCACAGTGTACTGTGCGATTAAACTGGGGAACCACAGCAGTAAATGTTTGTTTTAACATCTCATCCGAAAACACTCAGTCCTAGCATCAAGTCCACGGCACAGAGGTAATGTTATCGTTTGCATTTAACCTAAATCAACATGATCACTAGATCAATATGGTAGCTAGTTATGATGTCCCTAAGCTAGTAGTTTTCCGAAAGCCTAATCGCCAATGTTGATAGTCTCACCTTCTCTCGGTCATACATACACTCCCCTTACAGTGATGCATAAAAATATTACAGAAAGTAGAATATCAGGTAAATATAGTAAATGAATGTACATTAGTCACATGGGCTAGTCTCAGGTACTTGCTGAAGTTTATAAGACACATCAAAATACTGTTTAAACCAAAGTTATACAGATTTCCTTAGAAATATTGTCTCACCTTCCTCTTCCAGCTGTATCTCTCTGTTCTCCATGCTGCTCTATTTTTTCCCCAAATACAGGTAACCTGAAGCCTCTTTTATACCCTAAGAAATGATTGTAGTGTCTTGCCAATTGAGTTTGAGCAGGTAGCACGTAAGTGAGACCAGTTGGTAATTGGTTGTGACCTTATGAAGACATTGTTCCACTTATTGTGTACACAATGGAGAAAAACAAAATATCCATAATTATCTTTATTTCACCTCATTTTCAGAAAATCACAGACTTGCATGGACAGCTTCGTGTATGGGCTGCATCCCATTCACCTGGCAAGCAACTGTTTACAGACAGTATTTTGAACATGATTGTCACAGACATGTGGCTACTATCCATGGTGGAAGAGGATTTCCACTTTCAATCCCAGGTACACACTTCCTTCATGAAAATTATGGAAAAAATATTAAGAATTTAAAAGCAAGTTGAAGAAAACCTTTAAGGAGACTGACAGCATTGCACTCACAACCGAAATTTGGACGAGTATTGCTACAGAGATGTATGTAGTAAATCTATGGTTCTGGCTCATGGTTCCACTGAACGACTCTCTGACTCTGTTCAGACACACTGCTGGGTATATCTTGGTTGTGTAGTAAAAATGCATACAGCATGATATAAATAGCACTTGGGGTCTTTTGAACTTAGTAATCACTATCCATGCAGAAAGTGCATGCAGAATTTTAAGTGCTTAATTTCTATTCAATCCAAATGGGTATTTTTAACAAGATATGGCTTAAATCAAGTAATACATTTACAATATTTGGCATGTGTCCTTAACCACAGTGACATATAAAAGTGCTTTGAAGTCACCATCAATGAATATGTCAATACTAGGTCACAGACTATGTATACCATCAGTCTAAAATTCTGTTGGGTGGTAATACAGCAAGAGGATTTTAATAAAAAAAAAGTAAACAACCAGTGACCCAATGATAATCGTAAAAATCGATAATGATAATTGTAAAAAGCGCTATACAAATAAACTTGAATTGAATTGAATTAATCATAGACATGAAGGGCAGGTGAAATTGTCTGGAGCATTGTAAAAGGGACTTGATCCAGAGGGCAGATGAAAGACTGGCAGGCCAAGATGACTTCTGTTAACACCTCTTCTGATGGTAGGGTTTGAAAAATGTGCCTTATATAAAAGCTGAAGAGCAATCTTGATAGTGTAATGTAGGGGTAGTCAAAATATAGGACATCTCTCATTTTTTCTTATATTATATATTATAAACTTCTAGTTTTACTGCAGAATACTTTGCCTCCTTCTATGGCAAGGGTAAGGACGTAAATGAGTCAGGGTCAGGAAGAGATAAAAGTGTACAGGAAGCCACAGAGAAAAACTGAAGCTTAGGAAGAAATTCACCTTTCAGCAGGACTATGATCCAAAGCACAAGGCCTAAGCAACACTGGAGAGTCTTAGGAACAAAAGGATAAATGTCCTACAGTGGCCCAGTCATGTCTCAATCCTACTGAAAATTGCAGTACACGAGTGTAACCTAAGCAATCTGAACAACCTGGAGAAAATCTGCCCAAGAAGAATGGGCTAAAATCACTTTGCACAAAGCTAGTACATATGTATCCCAAAATACTTAGTGCAGTTATTGCAGCAAATGGTGTGGGTGAAAGTTGTATATTTTTCCTAAAAATATTTCGTAAAAAAATACAATGTCACGTTCCAATAATTGAGTTTGAGGGTTAAATTTCAGTCTCAAATAAAATATCCATCAGAATGAATTTTCAGAGTACAGTGATGCCTCGAGATACGAGTTTAATTCGTTCCGTGACTTTGCTCGTATCTCAAATTGCTCGTATCTCAAAACAATTTTCCCCGTTTAAATTAATTGAAATCCCATTAATCCATTCCAGCTCGCAAAATTCCACACAAAACACGTTTTGAATATGAAAAATGTACAGTACCTGTATTTATAAATGACAAATATTGTATAAAAACATACAGTAATAAAAGAGAATGTTAAAAAAATAAACTGGTTTTACTTTACGGAAGATGCGCACGGAGGTTGAGGGAGGAGTAAACAGGCGGAATTTTGTCTCGTACGTACACTTTCACTTTCGTTCACTTATTCGCTACTGTACACTCTTAATGCTACTTTACACTTAAATGGAACTTAACTAAACTTCACTAAAATTAACGAACTTAAATCAAGCATCGCGTTAGTTCTGACAGGCCACGTCATCAAGCATGCATCAGCTGTTAATCAGCTGTCCACGACGCGCACCAATCCGGTTACGACATCCATATTACCCGGCAATTTAAATTCCCATTCATAGAGCCGCTCTAGCGCTTCGCTGCTGCTGCGATCTAAACTCCCTCCTCCAACCCCGACTCCACCATGCCGGAACCCGTGTTCGTTGTACCAGTTTACGTAATAAAACCCCACATATTTTTCTCTCTCTCTCCCTCTCTCTCTAATTATTTATTTATTTATCCACGCATGCGCACGGACGGGCGCGTGGATTCTTGCCCAGAACAGAACCATACCGCCAACACTAACTGTATGCATATCATCTAATAAATTCTCTTTTGACAAAGTGGTCCTGACAGAACTGAAATTCTCTTAACTGAACTTAATTGCTACAATTTCTGTTTTCTTTACATTAATTTTCTTCATCGCTTTTCTCTTCACTTGTTTTTGCCTTTTTTGTCACTCTTTCCTCACTAACATCTGCCGGTCGTTTTAATAAAACCTGTCCGGTCGGCATATCAGATGCGGTGTAGTCGCACAAGTTAAATTTTTTTAACGGATCCAACGCTCAAAACGGATCCGAAAATTACGGATCCTCAGATGGTCGGCACCTCACACAGCCCCTTTGCGACTCTCCATAGGAAATAAATGACTTCCTGTTTATCGGCCGTCGTTTGTCGTGTGCAGTGGAAAGGTGGCTTTAACCGAGTGAGACGCGGAAAGCTGAGGCGGGGAAACAGAGCACACGTGGTTGTTGGGGATCTTTGTTTCGGCGGCAGCTCGGATGCTCGTATCTCAAAAATTTGCTCTTATATCAAGACAAAAATTTGGTCGAATCACATCTCATATCTCAAGAAATTTGTACGTCAAAGCACTCGTATCTCGAGGCATCACTGTACCATTTATAATCATATAATAATATACTGTGTATACACACACACACACACACACACACACACACACACACACACACACACACACACACACATATATATATATATCCCCTTCAGGAAGAAGCACCACCTCATTTCTCTGTACATAGTGCACATAGTGATGATAGATCCTTTGGCACCTCCAGCATTAATCAGCAGGCACTTTCCCAGGGCCGACTGGGTGGACATCCTTGCACCTCCGCTTACTAGTGAGGCCCACCTCGCCTACCATGCCCTGTTGACCAGAGGCCCAAGGCTATGACAACGTGAAAAAGGAAAGTAGTAAGGACTTTATAAGATTCTTCACTGATAAAATTGAAAGTATCAGGAACAAAATAGTTGATGTTCAGCATCTCTTGATCCAGTCTCACCTAAAGCTCTACACTCACAACTACAGTGCTTTACACAGATAAGACATGAAGAACTAGATAAACTGATTACTACAGCTAAATCAACAACATGTGTGTTAGATCCTATTAAATTACTGAAATTCCAACTAAATTACTGAAAGAAGTGTTTTGTGAAGCTTGTGAGCCTCCTCTTAATATTATTAACTCCTCGTTATCTTTAGGTCACTTTCCTGAATCCTTCAAGTTGGCAGTTATTAGACCCCTCATTAAGAAACCTCATTTAGATCCTAATGAACTATCAAATTACCCATTTCAAACCTTCGTTTATGTCTAAAATACTAGAGCACATGTGCTCCTTTTTGCAGCAGAGCAATATCTTTGAGGAATTTCAGTCACAGATTCAACTTCCATTTAGAGGGATGTACTACTAAATGTATGTATGCATGTATGTATGTATGTAACTACTAGCTCAACAGTGAAAGACCAAATTGACAGCAACTTGTCTTAGGAAATCATATCACTCATATTACAAAAACAGCCTTCTTCCATCTTAGAAATATTGCCAAGCTAAGAAACATCCTATTTTTATCTGATGCTGAGAAGCTAGTTCATTACTAGGTGGATTACTAGGTGGTACTAGTGCAT
Source organism: Tachysurus vachellii (assembly GCF_030014155.1). Lineage (NCBI taxonomy): Eukaryota > Metazoa > Chordata > Actinopteri > Siluriformes > Bagridae > Tachysurus > Tachysurus vachellii. The sequence goes on from NC_083469.1 coordinate 22,671,056, forward strand.
TACTAGGTGGATGTAGCTGCCAAAGTTCTTACCAGGACACGAAAATATGATCATATACAATCCATCAAGCTCTCTGAGATCACAAAACTCAGGACTTCTGGTAGTTCCCAGAATATCTAAGTCTACTAAAGGTGGTAGAGCGTTTTCATTTTTAGCTCCCAAACTTTGGAATAGTCTTCCTGATAGTGTTGGGGGCTCAGACACTCTTTCCCAGTTTAAATGTAGATTAAAAACTTATCTCTTTAGTCAGGTGTACACATAATACTTCCCATAATATTGTGCTCTAGTACAGGCACATCATCATCTAGTGCAATATTATGAACAGCAGCTACGCCAATTCGTCTCCACTGGTTCTCTCTTTCTACCCTTCCAGAGGCATCCAGAAATTGTACCAGCTCCGACTGTCTTCCGTGCCATGAAGATTTTGGACCCTCGCTGAGATGAGGCAAAACACATGAGGGTGTTACAAGATATCTACAAAGATTTACCACCTCCATTTGGACTGTGCTTGTATGTGAAGTATTCGGACATACTAAGAGGAGATGCCAACTATATGTGGTCTTTAAGGACGACAAACATCTCATCAATACTACATTTGTCGGACTGTATATTGAATTAGCGTGTATTTATCATCACACCCTCCAGTGTCCAAATGAGGATGGGTTGCTTTTTGGGTTTAACTCCTCTCAAGGTTTCTTCCTTTACCATCCAAGGGAGTGTTTCCTTGCCACAGTTACCTCTTGCTCTTTGGGGATAAATCTTTGAATTTTGTATTATATTAATCTTTATATTAACCTTTTGCTTTATGTTTATGTTCTGTAAAGCTGCTTTGAGGCAATGTGAATTGTTAAAAAATATATTTGTATTTGAATTTATGAAGAATGAAAGGCCGTGGGCCTGAAATGGACAACCAGTCCCTAGGAAATGCTCCAAAACCTGGAGTGTGTAACAGCAATGCTGGAGATCAGCCGTGAGCCCCGCCGGGTTGCCTGAACTGGCCCATGACAGCCGTCTGTCTTCCGCCAAGCTGAAATGTTCATGTATAATAAATCTAAAATATATTAAAGTTTCAATGCTTTATTTCAATTATGGGAAAAATTAAGGTTTCCTTGATATTCTAATTTACTGAGGTGCACCTGTATAAAGTATTGGTCAAAATAATAGCAGTACAATGTGACTAACTAGAATAATCCAGGTTTTTAGTAAATTTTTTATTGCTACATGGCAAACAAGTTAACAGTAGGTGCAGTAGATTCTCAGAAAACAAAGAAGACCAAGCATTCATGATATGCACACACGTAAGTCTGTGCAATTGGGCAATTAGTTGAAATGGGTGTGTTCAAAAAATAGCAGTGTGGCATTCAATCACTGAGGTCATCAATTTTGTGAAAAAAACAGGTGTGAATCAGGTGGCCCCTATTTAAGGATGAAGCCAGCACTTGTTGAACATGCATTTGAAAGCCTGAGGAAAATGGGTAATTCAAGAAATTGTTCAGAAGAACAGCGTACTTTGATTAAAAAGTTGATTGGAGAGGGGAAAACCTATAAAGAGGTGCAAAAAAGTATAGGCTGTTCAGCTAAAATGATCTCCAATGCCTTAAAATGGAGAGCAAAACCAGAGAGACATGGAAGAAAACGGAAGACAACCATCAAAATGGATCGAAGAATAACCAGAATGGCAAAGGCTCAGCCAATGATCAGCTACAGGATGATCAAAGACAGTCTGGAGTTACCTGTTAGTACTGTGACAGTTAGAAGACGTCTATGTGAAGCTAATCTATTTTCAAGAATCCCCCGCAAAGTCCCTCTGTTAAAAAAAGGCATGTGCAGAAGAGGTTACAATTTGCCAAAGAACACATCAACTGGCCTAAAGAGAAATGGAGGAACATTTTGTGGACTGATGAGAGTAAAATTGTTCTTTTTGGGTCCAAGGGCCACAGACAGTTTGTGAGACGACCCCCAAACTCTGAATTCAAGCCACAGTACACCGTGAAGACAGTGAAGCGTGGTGGTGCAAGCATCATGATATGGGCATGTTTCTCCTACTATGGTGTTGGGCCTATTTATCGCATACCAGGGATCATGGATCAGTTTGCATGTCAAAATACTTGAAGAGGTCATGTTGCCTTATGCTGAAGAGGACATGCCCTTGAAATGATTGTTTAAAGAAGACAATGACCCCAAACACACTAGTAATCGAGCAAAGTCTTGGTTCCAAAACAACAAAATTAATGTTATGGAGTGGCCAGCCCAATCCCCGGACCTTAATCCAGTCGAAAACTTGTGGGGTGATATTAAAAATGCTGTTTCTGAAGCAAAACCAAGAAATGTAAATTAATTGTGGAATGTTGTTAAAGAATCATGGAGTGGAATAACAGCTGAGAGGTGCCACAAGTTGGTTGACTCCATGCCAGACAGATGTGAAGCAATTTTATAAAACTGTGGTCATACAACTAAATATTAGTTTAGTGATTCACAGGATTACTAAATCCTAGAAACAAAAACGTTTGTACAAAATAGTTTTGAGTTTGTACAGTCAACGGCAGACACTGCTATTTTTAACACACCCCTTTCAACTAATTGCCCAATTGCACAGCCTTAAGAGCGTGCATATCATGAATGGTGGGTCTTGTTTTTTTTCTGAGAATCTACTGCACCTACTGTTAACTTGTTTGCCACGTAGCAATAAAAAATATACTAAAAACCTGGATTATTCTTGTTAGTCACATTGTACTGCTATTATTTTGAACAATACTGTATATGTGATGTGTCCATATTCACACGCATACCATATTCAGTTACTACCTCTATTTTTTATATAGTTTGATACATTTATTTCTTCTTTAAATTGTATATCTTTGTCTTATTTTTATACTTAACTTTATTTAAGTTTTTATTATCTACCCTAGTGTAATTGGCTATTTTCCTACTGTGTATGATTGTGTATATGAAAAATTTAATTTGAATGTTAAATTTGGATAATTATGACAAGCCAAGGTGTTATTAAATACCTGCATTTAGGTAAACAATTTTCTGATTATTCTTAGTAACTTTAGCTTTAAATAATTATGCTACACTTATGAAAATACATTTCATTTACACAGTCAGTGGCAATTACAGTTTACTTCACTAAACATCAAATACCAAAATTGTTATATCATTAATAGATGTGTTATAGTCTAAAATCTTCTACTTTCGGCTTTTCCCATTAGGGGTCGCCACAGCGAATCATCTGTTTCCATCTAACTTTATCCTCGGCATCCTCTACTCTTGCATTAATTACCTTCATGTCCTCGTTTAACACATCCATATATCTCCTGTTTTTCCTTCCTCTTGACATCTTACCTGGCAGCTCCATCTGCAACATCCTTCACACGGACAACTCGCATTTTAAAATTTTACACGTTTTACAACGGACACCCTTCCTGACGCAACCCTCTCTATTTATCCAGGCTTAAGAACACTAGATTGTAATAGTCTAAAATGCTCACTGTAAAAATCTAAAAAAATATGATTTCACAATGATGATTTCACAATATCACAATATTATTATCACCACCACAATATCAATACTTGAGGAAAAAAAACATCTGGTGGTAAAACTTAGATTTCTTAATATAAGTCTATATTTTGTTTTACAGTCTCTTTGGATATACCTGAATACATAACAAAACCAAGAAAACAAATATCAAATCCCCTATTTGTTATTTTGTGAGAATTGTGTGTAAATGTGTGGAAATCAAACTGAAACAAAAGGATCCACCCTGGACTGTTTTAGAGAAGCACGTCTATAATATGACATCACAAAAACCTCTGTGAATGAAGCATGTCTCAACAACTGACAGACAGACATCTTTTGTACTCTAATGAAATGACCTGATGGAAAAGCCAGTGCATTTGTTATAAGAAGCCTGACACAGACCATTTTTATCTGTGCAGTTTGAGCCACACATTGTGTCATAGGGAACGGCATGCATAATTAATTAAAAAATATTCCTAGTATTGAATAATCCTTGAAATATAATATGGCAAAGAGCTTTTTCATGACAAACAGGACTTGCTGCATATTAGAGGCCATTACAAAAAGTCCTGGTAAAAGCACAGAAAAAAGGCACAAGAAGTAAAAAATTTTAAAAAAAAACCCATAGATTGAACTTATCTAAAGCTGCTTTGAGACAATGTGAATTGTTAAAAGTGCTATACAATTTAAATTAACTTGACTGACCTGAGAGTCTCAGCCATGCGTCGCAGCTCCTCATTCTGATGCTTGAGTCTCTCAAGCTTAGCTAGGATTTTGGAGAGCTCACGGCTGGGATGCTCAGTCTGTTCACTGTCACGCACCAGATGCCCACCAATGTAGAACAGCAAGGTGCCCCATGCCAACAGCACAAGCATAATCCATCGCCATGAGCCTGTCCACGTCCGCATGTCTCTCTCTCTCTCTCCGTCTCCTCACAGTGTAGCACTCTTCTGCATCCTTACTACCCACTGCTACACCACCAATATATACAGTATGTAGTCAACAGTAGAAATGGAAGACTGTGATGGTCATAGAAATTCAAAAGGCCTTGAGGTTGATGTTCTGAATTTTCCCAAATTGGAGAGATGAGAAACTTAACTTTTCCACATATCTAGCATTTGTAGGCTCTACAGATCAGGAACCACACATCCAATCCTGTTCAAACAAAACAACATGTTAGAGGCAAGTTTAGAAGATATGCACTAATAAAGATATATACTCATGAAAAATTATGGGAGAAAAACAGAATCATAAATCCCACCTCACATTTTGCCCTTTCGAAAAAGGCCATTTTGATGCTATTAACAACTCCCAGACACAAAATGATTACAAAATGCAGTGATCATTTTACCTTTTTAAGGTAATGTGTCCGGGGACTCAGAAGCAAAAGCAATGAGTCCAGTGATATAACTAATGAGTCTGAGCTCTGAAAACAGCATTATTACTAGGGATGAGCAAGTACAGCATTATCTGTATACCATATGAATTATCTGTATCTGTATCTGTACTCGGAGTGGGTGGGGCCTAACCCGGAAGTAGGCGGGGCTTTAACCTGTAATAATTAATTTGTAATATTTATAACACTAGCTTACTACCTTTATGTTTTTATGAAATACAGCAAAAACGTGTCAGACACTCAGTGTCTGGTTACTGGTTAGAGACAGCTGAAGGTTTAAAAAAGAAAAAAAAAATCTCCGACAGGCAGAGACGCAATGCGAGTCACATTCTACCAAGCAAGCACCACTATCACAGAACGCTGACACAATCAGCTACCCAATGATGATTTTCATTCAATCCGAGCACAGATATTGACTCGTATTACTCGTATAATACTCGTACTCGGCAGAAGTGCTTTATCCGTACCGGATACTCGTTTCAGCCGAGTATCCGGCTCATCTCTAATTATTACATTATGATTAACACAAATTACAGCACAACATTTTGCATATATATTCAAATAAAAGTTCATGTGTTAAATCCCAAGTATAATTTAAAACTTGTCTTTTGTATCCATGTTTTAGCATCTAAATTCTCATCATCTGCGTCATTTTGGCCACGTTCACACTGCAGGTAAAAGTGGCCCAAATCCGATTTTTTTGGGGTCAAGTGACCAGTAAATACAGTAAGCATTAGGCATGATGCAACATCATTTCATCCATCTCTCTTCGAACCCTGATGCACCCATCACTATGGAAGATGACCTTTTTCTACTGCTCTATTGTCCAAGATGTATGCTCCGAAGTAAACTGAAGTCTTTTATTCCAGTTAGCTTCACTTATAAGTGGTTTCTGGGACAGTCCTTAAACCAATCTCTTTAATTGTTTTATTTGTTTGACACAGGCCAATAATTTGACCATCCTCATACAGAGTAACTTTTTTCAAATAAGTATCTTTTCCACATCTACTCGGATATATTTTCACATAGTTGTTTAAGAAATGGGGGGCATGGTGGCTTAGTGGTTAGCACGTTCGCCTCACACCTCCAGGGTTGGGGGTTCGATTATTGTGTGTGTGGAGTTTGCATGTTCTCCCCGTGCCTCGGGGGTTTCCTCCGGGTACACCGGTTTCCTCCCCCCGGTCCAAAGACATGCATGGTAGGTTGATTGGCATCTCTGGAAAATTGTCCGTAGTGTGTGAGTGAATGAGAGTGTGTGTGCCCTGCGATGGGTTGGCACTCCATCCAGGGTGTATCCTGCCTTGATGCCCGATGACGCCTGAGATGGGCACAGGCTCCCCGTGACCCGAGGTAGTTCGGATAAGCGGTAGAAAATGAATGAATGAATGAATGAATGAATGAATGAATGTTTGTTTGTTTAAGAATTGCAAAAGTAATTACTGCATCAGTTAGCATTAAATAACTTGCTAACTAAAACATTAATTTACATATTATACACACACACACACACACAGACCGTGCAGATCAAAATTAGACAACAATCTACAATTTACATCTAAACACTTTATTCGTTCCAAAATATTGATAATTGTAATTGTTTAAAATTGGCATGAATATCAGCCGTGGGTATACCACTGTTCTAATAACATGTTTTACAAAATAAACAAGGCACTTCAACAAAAAACTTTATAGTATGAAAACACTGTGAAGAAAACAGAACAATAACCATTGTGTTTCTTCACAATGTTTTCATACTATAAAGGTTATTTGAAAGTTTGCAAAAGAAGATTGCAACTAAACTTTTTGAGGGTTACAGGTGTCAAAATTTTGTAAGACGTGCAGAGGCCCTTGCTTTGAATGACTTCACTCGTAGCACCACAGTCACATGTTGTAAACTGCTAACTTGCCATCATTACTACAATCAAGCAGCCAACGTCTAAGTGCATAACAAAAATTGTGCAGCTTTCTAGCCAAGTGGACTTACATCCTGTGGCCGCAGAATAACTTTCTTTGCACAGCTGATGAAGGACATTTGCACAAACTAGCATTTCTCTGGGAACTTTTTGTACTCTGTAAACGGCTTGGCCAATTCAGTATTAGAAATCTAGGTTAAATAAACCAACTTAAAACACATTTTTTACAAGAACAGACAATATTCAAGAGACCTTTTCACTTGATTCAAACAAACGAATGCCTTTTGATGATATAGACACATCCTCCCAAGAGGGATGCAAAAGTCAGCACAACACCTACTTCAGAGACATGATCTTTAATGAGCTAATGAGCATGACATGAGCTAATCATGACAACATTCCAAAATATACAAGCTGTGAGAGATACAAGCTGATCATTTGTTGTTTAGATGATGATGTTATTTTACATATTACTAACTGCAACAAATTTAGTGCTTTATCTTCCATTAATTGGGCCACTAATTCTAGCCTAATTATATTCATATTCGTTTGAGACCAATTATTAGTAATAACATTCATGTCCATGGGCTCTAAGGGCAGTTATAAATAAGGCACCTAATACAGGTGGATCTGCTGTTCCCTTTGCACGCTGCTCGGTCATTCATAGAGTTAAGCAACGTTAGTGAGGGTTTACGCTTTGTGTTGTTTTTATTAAGAAACATATAGAAAGCATTTCCGGAGATGCCGCAAGCAAGCTGAAAGGTTTCTCACTTTACATCACGGTAGATGTCGAAATAACAAGCAACAGGCCGGTGAAACACTGTCTGACCAAAACAGTATCTAGTCCTCTAGTGCTTTGTGGGGCTTTTTTACAATAAAACAAGGCTTACCTTGATTACCGTGCTTATAGTAGTAATGTGCCTGGTGATTGGGCGGAAACAGGAACTGAGGCCACAGCTGCGAACACGGAGACAGGAAGAACGCGCTACAACATGACCAACAATCGCTTCTGTGGCCGTTGACGAGACTCCAGCTGTCACGGTTCCAACACTACACATTCGCGGGATACAAAAAAAAAAAGAAAAACATTATGCTTCATTCAAAATAAATACGGTAGGTTAAGGTTGCTCGACTGGATACAATTGTCTTCACCTAATACGTACCCCTGCCCTATTCTATGGTGCGCATGCGCATACATTTGCATACGCACTACGTATCACGCCTGATTTGCACCGCACATGTGTGTCCCGCGCTCGCGCTCGGGTTGGGCCGCACAGAAGGGCATCTGTTTCGTCACGGGATTCGACAACTATCCATGCGTCACAGCTTTACGTGCATTACGCGTCATGCTTCGCGTCATGTATATTATTAATATTTATAACCGCTGCCGACTCATATGCATATGTCAAGGACCCTTGTACCTTAACACGTGCAAAAGTTTTACCTGTACAAGAAAAATAAATCCTTAAAATAAAGCTTGTTTCATCATAAGTATACTTGTTTGAATTCAATTCAATTTATATGCAAAGCCCTTTTAACAATTTCCCATTGTCTCAAAGCAGCTTTACAGAATTATGGAAACAGAAGAGAGAGAAAAAGAAATAAATATATAATAATAATGATAAGAAGTATAAAACATAAGCATAAAACATAAGCATAAAAATAAATAGTTTTTGAGAATGCTTTGTCTTCCTAGTTGCCATTTCTTTACATTTCTATCACATATTTATGAAGAAACTTGCGTCTAAAGTTTAGTTTAAATGTTTAGGTTGATGATAGCTTGTTTAATACTAATAGTTTTGGCGCCCTTGCTGACCGCTCGGCTCCAAAAGTATTGGCACCCTGTCTGTCCGGGACGATTTTTGCCATGACATGCACCGCTCACTTTTCTTCAGAAAATGTACATGTTAATAATAATAATAATAATACTAATAATAATAATAATAATAATAATAATAATATAAAAGCTTATAAAGCAAAATGGCTTCTTTGTCAAGACAAGGTAACGAGATCTTGAAATCCAAACCTTTAAAATGGCGAGCGGTAAAATGCACTTCCTTCTCAGTGAACCAAATATCAAATTAAAGTGTGCAATAGTGGTATAACAAATAAAAAATAACGCCGATTTGTCCATAACAGGTATTCCGGAGACTTCCGGTCCCCTGTTTCCCCTTTATAGGCTATATAGATTTTGTTCAGACAACCTGAAGTTATTTGCAGTCACAAATAAACTATGTTGTACGGCACAAAACGCAGTCTGTGTTGTTGAGAAGTTTGTCTATAAAAATTGGTTTCATTCAATACGTTTCACTCATATTTCTGGAATCCAGAGAAACCTGTTCCACCTGTATACATTACACTATGAGGATCAATAATGCACTAAAGTGATACTGGTGATGTATTTGAATGGCCTTCATTTTGTAAAACAGGTTTCAGCTATAGAACAGTCTCTAAATCTGAAATTAAATAGGGGACATAATTTCCTGGAATCCAGAGAAACCTGTTCCACCTGTATATATTACACTGTGATGCTGGTGATGTATTTACATTACATTCATTATATATAACAAGTTTCAGTTATAGAACAGTCTCTAAATATGAAATTACAAAGGCAACAGAATTTCCTGAAAGCCAGAGAAATCTGTTCCTATTGTATTACAGTCTGGGGGTCCATAATGCATCAACCTACCATGCATGTCTTTGGACTGGGAGGAAACCGGAGTACCCGGAGGAAACCCCCGAGGCACGGGGGAGAACATGCAAACTCCACACACAAGGCGGAGGCGGGAATCAAACCCCCAACCCTGGAGGTGTGAGGCGAACGTGATAACCACTAAGCAACCGTGCTCCCCACATGTTAAATTGAAAAATTTAATTACATTTAATGATATTTATACAACTATAAACATAACTCAAACATATCCAATAAATAAAGTAAACAAAACAAACCTCAGAATATTCAAACATAAACATCAATAACACAAATAAACACAAAAACTAAATAGAATAATAATAAAAGTGACTTCTTGTGCAAATGTGCAACTGTCTCATTCTATTCTTCAGTACATATTGAGCAATAAAAGTTTTCCTCTGCTGATGGGTTGCCAACACCTGACTGGTGGTACCACCTGTCACATCCATTACAGGCATCTGAATGTTTCATGAAATGTTTCAAATCATCAGTAAAATAACACAAATTATTTTTATGACTCAAAATCAACATTATAATAAACTTCTCTGTTACACTTTTATAAATCCGATCGTCCAAACCACTTCAGGAGGTGGTCTGGGACCTGGACAGGTGTAAATGAATGTGGTTGTTCAAGCCACAAACGTCAGCACTATACTCCTCCCAAACGGAAGTACGTCATTTGCATTTTGGGCGTGAGTAGAAAGGTCGGATTGATATCCGATTCGCCAAGACGCATTTATGTGGCCTAATGTAAATGGACCAGTTTTAACAAATCAGATATCTATCAGATCAGAGAAAACACATGAAGTGACCAGGCGTAAAAAGGCCCTATAGCTGAAAATGTCAGGAATTGGCTTGAATTTCTTCCTGTTTGCGTTTGTGTCTGTGTCATGTGCTTTTGCTTATTTTTTGTATCACCTGTGTTAGCCCCGCCCTTTCCTTATCCGTTCCGCCTCTGCACACCTGTTCCTTGTGTTTCAATTATTGTCACTAGTGATGAGAAGTTCGGTTCTTTTCCGCGAACCGGTTCTTTCGGACAGTTCGTTTTAATGAACCAGTTCAAAAATCCAGTTCACCAGTTCTTTTACGTCCTGACATAATGGCGTCATTCACAATGACGCAATGACGTGAATTCCTTCATCCCGCCGCAGATATTAATACAATCAATTTAACACATTTGAAAAGTTCTTTGTAATCATAACTTTAGTTGAATACGTCTCTTACATTTAAGTTTTGCAACTAAAACACCCAGTACAGGCATTGATGTGCAAACGTGGATGTTTTACGTGTCTTAAAGATATAAAGTTAATAAACTAATCTTCATCAACTTACAAAAACCGGCATATAAAAATACAGACTAAACCTGCACAATAGTCAATAGTAAAATTAACTGACATATATTGAGTGAACTGATTTTTTTTATAAAAATGTTTAATAGCATATGACTAGTTACTATTCATATGTTTAATTTGTTTATTTAATACAAACTCAATTTGTGAATGTGCATTAACTATAATTACAGTACAGGTATACACCCTAGCTTCCTATTAAACAGCCTACTGTAACTCAACCCACTTCAAGCTTATAACAGCATGCTCAACTAAACAACGCACAGTCATTTAAGACAGGCAGATACATTACTGTAAAAAAAAAAGAAAACATACTTTTAAAATGTTTCTTTCGCTCCATCAGTTGTTTCAAAAAGTAATGCAACTGAGTTAAACACTCATACGTTGATAAGACATTAAATCATAACCATTTACATTTGTTGCTGTATCAGTTCAGTGATTTACGCATGCGCAGTAACAACAGCTCATCCGTTCTCAGTATGCCTGACGTGTCCCGAAAGAAACAGTTCTCAGTTCAGTGTACTGATGATTCGCTGTATCAGTTCAGTGATTCAAGCAGGTGCAGTATCAACAGCTCGAGCTCACAGTTCTTTCAGCACAACATGTCTCAGTTCAGTGTACAAGGGCCTATTGCACAAAACTAGGATAAGGGATTAAGCCGGGATATCTTGGTGATCCTGGCTTAATTTATCCATGATCCGGTTGCACTAAAGCTGGATTAAGGGGCAGTAGGAAGTTATGGTATATATTACCATGGAGATTTATTCTGTGGAGCTAGCCTGCTCCAGACCAGGCTAAGTTCCAGGATCTATTTAATCTCATCCCTTATGTCAGTCAGCAGTCACTACAAACGGAAACCAATAGTTATTCCACTGCCCACTATACATTGTTATCACATATAACTAGACCCACTGTCATTATTTAAACGTTTGTGATCATTAATTTCAATCATTTTGGATAAATGATGATTTTTAGATGATGTTGCTATCATTAGATAATTTACAGTTTCCCATAGACTATAGGGCTATATATTAAATGATAGAATATTAGGGCCACAGAGGAAAAAAAAAAAAAATTCATAGACTTCGAGAATGAAGTCATAATATTGTAACCTGTTGTTTTAGAGGAGGACAGTTGTTAAAATGACAGCTGTGGGGCATTTTGTGGAATTGTTCTTCAGTATGGTTTCACAAACAAGGATAAACTTAATCTTTTGGCACATCAGCATCACATTGTCATAAGTATCAGGATTGTAAAAAGAATATGCATCTTTCCCACAGAAAGAACCAGCCTCATAAATTTATGACTTTTTCCTTCTTCCTCAGTGTGGCCCTAATACTCTGTTGTATAAAATACACATTCCATATAAAAACACAAAGTGTAACATTATGTTACTTTATTGAATAAGGATAAAACAAAGCAAGTAAACCATCAGCTCCTTTTGAAACTGAAGTCACACAGTGACTCTACAAGATGGAAAGCACAGAATCAAAGCATATTATACAACAAAAGGATAAATACACATTCAAAGGTCTGTATATAACTCACCCCGCATGTCTGAACACTGAAATAAATGTAGGACAAATTCAAACATATCAACTGAACAGACAAATAAATGGATGCAATAGCCTCCCTGCAAGCTTGTATTACACACAGTATACAGCACAATCATCATAAGAGGCCAAATCAAAATCAAAGCACACAGAGGGGCACGGTGGCTTAGTGGTTAGTACGATCGCCTCACACCTCCAGGGTTGGGGGTTCGATTCCTGCCTCTGCCTTGTATGTGTGGAGTTTGCATGTTCTCCCCATGCCTCGGGGGTTTTGCTTAGGGCCCCAGGGAGGTCAGGATCGGCTCTGTGGTCTGTATTTGATTTTGACTTGCTGCCATGTCCGTTTTGGCCCGGTCATGTTTAATCTACATCACACACACACCACACACACACACACACACACACACACGCATGCGAAAAGAGACACTTTATCACACAAGAACATTCAATGGAGTCAGTGAGCAAGCGACCTTGGGTCCTTTGAAAGGCGTTATATAAATTAAAGCGATTATTATTATTAGCTCATCTATTTATTCAATTCAATTTTATTTATATAGCGCTTTTCACAATTGTTTCATTGTTTCAAAGCAGCTTTACATTAATAAAAGCAGGAGAACACACAGAAAAATCGGTGGACAACATAAGAAGCAGAGTACAACGGCTAAGATTAAACCGTACTAGTGAGCGTAGTAATAATGTAAGGCTTTCATAATTTATCAAAGCCTTATACAGTGTGATGGAGTTACTTTACAAAATTTCACTCATATCAGCAGTCCATTTCAATTAAAAATTCAACTGTTTCATAATCAGAGTACAACTGCGTTTTTGGAGATGTGAATTAACTATTTGGACTGCAATTGTGATGTTTCAGCGGAGCGCTGAGTGTGTAATTGCGCACTACTTACGCATTCAGGTGGTCTGCAATACTTTGCCACGCTTTTTCTCTTTGCTTTATACTTGTATCTGTTGAGACATCTGCCTTGCTTGACAGAAACTTGTTATACATGTTGAATGCAATGTAAATACATCACCAGCATCACTTTAGCATATTATTAACCCTCAAAGTGTAATACAGAGGGGGAAAAGATTTCTCTGGATTCTGGGAAATTCTGTTCCCTTTGTGATTTAATGAATTATTTACATTTTCTGTATAAAAGAAACTTTATTTCAGAGAAAAACTTTACTTGCATGGAAACATCCTTTCCACAAATGAATGACCACTTCTCTGTGTGGTCTAGTATGAGAGAATGAAGTATGTGTGAAACGTATTGAATGAAATAGATAAACCTCTATAATAGTAAAGTGTATTATAGAAGTACACCTTATTTTGATTAAAAAAATAAAAATACAATAAAAAGTACAGGATGATATTGCACGCACTAGCGGTTCAATGTGGAACATTTGCAACATAATTTCACACATGCATGCTAAAGGGGAACCTAAGTGCAGGTTTGCATAGCAGGTGTGATTGGTAGTGAACAGGCTGTAGATTCTCGACTACTGAGTACAGCAGAGTGTTTAGGTAACTGTGGACTCTGGACCCAATGACAGCGCCAAACTAAATACACGTGAAGAAGACTTTGCCAAGCAATGTTACAGCACATTTTGTGGCATTTAAAAATAAACTTTTACACTGTATGTGACTATTGGGAACATAAGATTAATGGGTTTTTTTTCAACGTTACAAAAATATATCGCAGCAATTGAGAACACGGAGTGAAATACATGTGTGAAATAATCATTATCAAATTTGTTTATTATTTGCTGTGTGTCTAAAAGTAGTGCTGGCAAACACCATTGAAAATAAGAATTACCATACTCAAAAAGGAACCATCTTCATTTGGGTGACACCAGAGAGTGTGAATATAACTTATAATAAACACCGTAGAATGTTATTTTAAATAATGTCCTTTCTTCAGTCATATACAGTCAATCTGGTGTTGTGCAATTCATATACTGCATATGTCATATCATCTGAGTTCATTTTGAATTCAACACCAACTCCTCTGTTCCAAAGCCTTCAAATGGTCAATGGTGGATATATATGTAGAATGTTATTTTGTGTGTTGATTAAGAGGTTGTTCTCATGGCATGGGGTGGCCAACCTCTCTGTATGCCTGAAATCCTTGTGAAGTGAAACCCACCTAGAGCTGGTACATCTCTAGATTCCATTGGGATCCTCAAAAAGTTGCCATCTTCTTTTAAAGGTCTGAAATCATCTTCATGAAGCAAAACAAAACTGGAGCTGGCACAATCTCTATATGCCTCAGGATGGGCAGTAAAAGAGAAGCAAGAAGCCTTTAATCTGGGAGAATGTGTCTGTGCCTTGAGCACTGTCAGGAAGGCTTTTCCAAAGTTGAAGAGGTAAATATGAAAATTCTGTACTACCTTTAGTGGATTTTGATATACTGCGAATTACCAGAAGTCTGGAGTTTTGTGATCTCAAAGAGCTAAAGTTACACGTTCATTCCATATTGGAGTTATACTGTACGTCTTGCACATTTCAGTCAATTTCTGTTCAGTCAAATTCATTACAATACCTCTTATAACTGCTATTATATTAAGTGTTCATTCCAGTATTTTTTGCACATGTACTATAGAATATACAGCATGTACTCTGGTCGGTGCTGCTTTTGTGTAGTCTTTTATGCAATGTCTTCTGTATGTGTCTTTCACTGTTTTCACTAGGTTACACAGATGCACATTATGCGGCCAAGACAAAATATATATGGTTAAAATTACAATAAAAGCTTCTTGAATTGACTTGACGTGACGTCACATGATGTCACATGTACAGCTGATGAATACTCATAACACAATTCTTCTCTTTGTGATGACCGTTTTGATATGTCATATGTGTATGTTGTGATAATTTTCTGATTCCACTGAATGTTGAATCATCACAAAGATGGGCCAGCCTAGGAACCTACCAACAATGTAAGTGAATGGGAATTTTGGGGAAATTTGATCATCTGGTACAGAAAGAATACAAATAAAAAATAAAAATGTATCAGTCTCAGCACCCTGAAGGTTTCTGCTATTTTTGATGGAATTCACTCAATAGCTCGATGAGTTATGAAATTGAAATTTTGAATGGAATTCAAAAGCAATTTTGGCTAATTTGAGCTTCTGTATCAAGAAAAGCAAAATTCCAATCCCTTACAAACGTCATAGAACATCTTTACCAAATAAGTTGCATGACTTGACACGTCACTTATGGGTCTACGACAAAAGTTACAAAATTCAATTTGTATATAATACTAACATTAATAATAAATAGACATTTTATTTTAAAAATGTGAGTGGTGCTTACTGTGGCAGACAGGGTGCCAAAACTTTTGGATGCGAGCCGATGGATTGGGTGCCAATACTATTAGAGGCATGTTTACAGGTAGGGTGGCAATAATTTTGAAGTGATGTCACCAGAATTAAAATTACACAGCTCTCCTCTGTATACTGAGCATTTTGATAGGTCACATTTCCACTGCTATTCACTTAGCGCACAATACACACTTGAATAACGTCACCAACATCATTATAAGAGTCTCTCTTCCCTCTAGCATGTGACTACTGTAGGTACAAAGTGCTCTGAATTTAAAATTCTGCTGTACATATGTTCCACTTACTCTTCTGTAAGAGTTCTTCTGTCAAAAAAAAACATTATACTATACCATACTGGTTAGTGGTGGTTAATCTATGGCAAGTTATTGTAGGCTCTGCATTCTCTTGAATCTATACAGTAGATAATGGAACACCTCAAGGAAGTGTTAGCGGTCCTATTCTGTTTAATTTTTTTGATTTTTCAAACATTTTTTTCACAGATATGTATAGACTGAGGGAGATCTTTATATGCAAATGATGGGAAATTTTGGGCATGTGAAGAAATGAATGCACTCTGTTGTCAGCGAAGTAGAAAACTGGGCAAATGAATGGGGTTTCTGCTTCCCTGTAGCAAAAACTCAAGTGATTTGTTTTGAAAAAAGGAAATCCAATCCAATGTTGAACATTAAAATGTACAGACAAAAATCAGAACAAGCCTCAGTAGTCAGGTTTCTGGGAATGTGGATGGATTCATAATCAAGTTTCAGCGTGCATATCAAGAAACTTATAAACAAATGCAAATAAAATGAATGAGATGAGATGTTTCTCACAAATTGAATGGGGAGCTTGCTTTCTGTCTCTCAAAAGTATGTATTGTGCATTTATAAGAACACCTACAGATTATGGGAGTATGGTGAACAATTCTGTAGCTAAAACACAACTTTTAAAGGTGGAGGCACTGCAATCACAAGCACTGGGAATATGTTGTGGAGCAATAGGATCATCTCCTATAAACGCAATACAGGTCAAAATGGGTGAAAGGCAGCTCAAAATCAGAAGGCTAAAGTTAAAGATGAGGTAGTGGATTCATTGAAAAGGGCACTTGAACAAGCATCCTGTTAAAACAGCGGTGTCCAGTCTCATCCACAAAGGGCTGGTGTGGGTGCGGGTTTTCATTCCAACTAAGCAGAAGCCACAACTGATTCCACCTGTTTAATCAGTTGTTCTTGGCTTTTAGTAGACTCTGGTGTGGCTTCTGCTTGGTTGGAATGAAAACCTGCACCCACACCGGCCCTTTGTGGATAAGATTGGACGCCGCTGTGTTAAAAGATCTTGAGACCGAGATCATCCACAGACCATGGCTTTAGGTAATATAGGAGGAGGGAAACCTTCTGGCTCTGAATAACTCACAAATTGACAGTAAAATATATTGAAGTAAAAAGGAAGTGAAAGGGGAAAAGAAAAAGAAACAAGTGACAGAAGGAGTGGGGCATTGGAATAAAAGAAAGACACTTTTAAAATTAAGCCTAGAAAGAAATACATCTGGCTTCAGCAAAGAGGATGTTATAATTTCAAGAATGTGCACTGGACACTGTTTATTAAATCAATGTCTGTACAGAATAGAAACAATAGATACCATGAAACTGGTCATTGTGATTAATGTTGACAGGAAAAAACAGTAGAAACTCATTAAATGTGTTGAATATAAAAGAGCAAGGTTTCGTTTGACACAATCCTCAGGGTCGCTAAGAATAAATAATTTGTCTCTTCAGGTTCTGTTAGAAAATGGTCCAAAGCAGGCAAGAATTTCTCGTGAATTAATAAAGTACGTAAAAGAAATAAGATTAACTGAATTTTTACCATCTCTGGAAAAATTGTCCGTAGTGTGTGATTGCGTGAGTGAATGAGAGTGTGTGTGTGTGCCGTGCGATGGGTTGGCACTCCGTCCAGGGTGTATCCTGCCTTGATGCCCAATGACGCCTGAGATAGGCACAGGCTCCCCGTGACCCGAGGTAGTTCGGATAAGCGGTAGAAGATGAATGAATGAATGAATGAATTTTTACCCCTTCCTCGTTATAAGCCTCGCATGTTGTTTCCCAACCGCCTCTTACATTCCAATCCAGTAGGTGGCGGAAACGCGCCTTTTCAGTTGGTCTGCTAAACGCCACTAAACACAAGAAGAAGCAGCAGAAGCAGGAGAAACAGCAGTAGCACGTTTGGGAATATGGCGTCAGACGGAATGATTTTAACGAACCATGACCACCAAACTCGAGTCGGAATATTGACAGGTAGGAGCGAAATGGCGTGAATTTCACGTCCACTGGACACGATTTGTTTTTGTGCAGCTCTACACACAGTTCTTTGTTTTATCTGCAGTAATGTGAGGCTTCGCTTCTGTGTAATCTGTTGGTTTATAGCTTTGTCTCTGCTTCCTTCCATCCTGAGTGATCGCTGTCTGTGAAAGCTGCAGGCAGCCGTTATATAGGGTTTAGAGACTTCGCTTCACTGCACCTAGAACAACCTGACACACACACGCGCACACACACACACACACACATACACACACACATACACACACACACATACACACACATACACACACATAATATAATATAATATATACACCTAGAACAACCTGACACACGCGCGCACACACACACATACACACATAATATAATATATACACCTAGAACAAACTGAGACACACGCACACACAAACAAACACATAATATAATATATACACCTAGAACAAACTGAGATACATACACCTAGAACAGGCTGAGACACATATACATACACACACACATGCATACATGCACACATACACACACACAAATATACACACACCTAGAACGAGCTGAGATACACCCATACACCTAGAACAAGCTGTGAGACATACACACACACACACACACACACACACACACACACACCTAGAACAAGCTGTGAGACACACACATGCACACCTAAAACAAGATGAGATACATACATACACACACATACACCTAGAACAAGCTGTGAGACATGCACACCTAAAACAAGCTGAGATACATACATACGCACACATACACCTAGAACAAGCTGTGAGACACACACGCATATATACACCTAGAACAAGCTGAGATACATACATACACACACACACACACCTAGAACAAGCTGAGATACATACACACATACACCTACAACAAGCTGTGAGACATATACACACACATACACCTAGAACAAGCTGTGACATACACACACGCATTTCTTTCAAAAACCATATAAGTATTAAAACTTTACTAGGATAGTGTTTCTGATAAGCTTACAAGTTTTATAATGCACTATACATTTATGCATAATAACTACTGAATAACTAAAGTAGAGATGAAATAATCAATTGGTTTATTTTACCAGAACACATTCAATTTCTACACAAGAGAAGTGAAATGATATTGCAACAATTGAAGTTAAGCATCATGGAATCAGTCTCGAAAAGAATTTGCAAAAAATCCAGAATATGTGAAGAAAATTCTACAGAAACAACTGATCATTATTTTGGGGTTAATTATCAATTCATTTGTAACAGCTGTATGAAATTGTTTGAACATCGGATTGAATAAGATACCATTGAATTAGGTTTTTTTTATTCTTTCCTTCTTTTTAATATATATATATATATATATATATTACATTTTATTCAATTGTATTCACTTAATATATGCATTGTACATAACATTTCTTTTCCTTTTTCTTTGTTCAGTTCCTAAATATAAATCCTTACCTCGATGATACAAATTTTTTCTTTTATTAATGTTTTCATGACCAGGACTTTGTCAATTTGGCTGATGACTGTTGTGGTAGACCTGAGCTCTGACAATGGTTGTAGATTTGTAAGTGGCCAAGCAGTCGGATGCCTTCAGTGAGTACAGCAGGGGGCTCCAGTGATGAGGGTGAGACATGTTTTATTGATGATCAGAGCTACACTTGACCCTGAGTGGCCACTTGTTGGTCCATCCATCTGGAGCTTTCTGTTTCAGTTTTTATTTGTATCTAGGCATGAGGGACATAGAGATGTGGTCTGATTTCTCAAACAGTGGACAAGCTTGTGCCTTGTAACTGCTTTAATTGAAGTCTAGCGGTGGTCCAGGATACTGCACGTTTGATGGCACTGTTAAAGTCCTGTGCCATAATGAGCTTACAGTCATGTTGTTGAGTGAGACCAGTGTTGAGTGAGAGAGCGTTTTTCTTTCAAACATTTTGGTAGTTCATGTGTAATTTTTAAAGTTCTGACTATACTGTAAAAATGCATTTGATCCAAATTTGGGTGTTTTGTCTGAGGTGTGCTTGTTTTGCACTTTGCTAGAGGCATATTCTAAGATACTTTGAGGTATTTATGACCATTTTGGCAATATAAGTAATACAACAAAACTGCATTCCAAGGAAGCAGGTCTTCATTAATAAGAATTGCAGGGTTTGTGTGCATGCTCTATCTTTATTTGAAGGCATACAAATTAAAAAGGGGAAATATCTCTAGTTTGAAAATCCACTCCCTTGTCACCCTGTAGTGTATATATCTTTACAAACATAATTAATGTAACTAAAATGATGTAGCACACCACAATGTACTTTTCAACATTGGACAACATTCATTCTTGATTGAGCTTAAATCTTGCATTCTTGATTGTGCTAACACCAAATGTAAAATTGTTTTTCGCAAGATTATAATGAGGGCAGAGCACCATGCCCCCCCTATTGTAATATTGTTTTTGGCAGAATGATTCATTACTTTTTTCTTTTGTGCCACTTTTAATGCCCCCATGTAATTTTACTTAATTGTAGCTCCTATTAATCCTTTTTCACCTGTATGAAATTATATAAATGTGTGAAATTTTTGTGTCATTTAAAATTAGATTTTTTTACTTTGCCCAACAAGAAGTCAGCCATGTTGGAGTGTTTTGACAGTTACCCAACTTTATATATTCCCTCTAGAGTTTAATCTGTTTCATACCAGAATTATTCAGGATGATATCAAGATTAAATAAATAAATAAAATTATTATATGTTGAATAATAAACATATTAGTCGTGGCCTAATGGTTAGAGAGTTTGACTCCTAACCCTAAGGTTGTGGGTTCGAGTCTCGGGCCGGCAATACCACGACTGTGTGCCCTGGAGCAAGGCACCGAACCCCCCCAACTGCTCCCTGGGCGCCGCAGCATAAATGGCTGCCCACTGCTCCGGGTGTGTTTTCACGGTGCACTTTGGATGGGTTAAATGCACAGAACGAATTCTAAGTATGGGTCACCATACTTAGCTGTATTTAACTTCACTTCATAATGAGGAATATCACACATGCATGACATGTGATATATCATCATAACACTATCTACTGGATACAGGAAGTGGTCATTATAATTAATCTTTTACATACTATATTTATAACTTTATTAAACTCCTATCAAATATAAAAAGTAAGATGTCAGCAGGATGTTAAATTGCCATGGAATTTTTGATATTTTAAATGGTGTTGTCATGGTGAAAATAAATAGTTAAAAATAAAGTGAGGCAAAATTCCTGTGTGCAAGATGGTGCAAAATTAATAAGGAAATTGTGCCTCATAGATCACATTCATATCTGTTTGCTTCATATATGTTTGCTTAGCATGATGTGCATACATTCACAATGTTAAATTGCAAAAAGTTACTCTAAAATACAGACTAAATTTTGTTTTTTGAGGAGCTTTTCTGTTTTGAGAGAAATGGTGAATATTTACTAAAATGGCTAATTAATAAATCAATTCTCTTTGAGCATTTATTAAGTGTTAAAATCTAAATTTTTCAAAATAAGCAGACAACTTTACTCGTTTTGGTTAAATGTTTAACTGGTGTGTTTGATTAAGTTTTTGGATGAGCAGCATGTTTTTATAAAAAACATGGACTATTGTCAAAATAACAGGGGTAATACATATTGTAATTATAGAATGTGTGTGTGTACACACACATACTATACACACACATAGATATATTAGTTTATGCATCATGTATTCATATATTTGTCTTGATTTTCTGTTTGTCTGTAACCCACTCCCTTGTAGTAAGTGACAGCTGTTTCAGAAACCTTGCTGAAGACCGAAGTGGAATCAACCTTAAAGATCTCATTTATGACCCATCCTTGTAAGTAACTTTATTCGGTATTATTGTGCACATACATGTACGTACATACATACAGTAGCTTCACCCAGACCCAAGTAAAAATAATGGATTAATCGGAGTGTAATTCCCATTAGTCTTCACTGGATAGGCCCACTGAAGAGTCTGGGAATACTCTGATAGTTTGACACATGCCCGTACTGGAAGCTAGTCCAAATTCATTCATTCACTCTTTCTTCCTCTCGAAACGTTCTTTCTCCCGAATCTTTCTTAGAATTTATTTGGAGAAATGTAAATATTTATATTTGTATGGTTTTGATTTACCTGGACTGTAAATGTTTTTCTGTTCAAGATTCTGGTTGCCACAATATCTCAGGAATGAGTGCTTGAAAGTTTATATGGATTTTTAATTGTAACTTACACAGTATGGCATGTATGATTTATGACAGTTTTTTATAGAAGTAAATACAAATAAATAAATAAAAAGAGGTGCAATAAAGAGAAATAAATAAAATAAAAATAAAAACAGATTTTCACAACTAGCATTGCATGGGATGGAATACAGTTGAGTATGTTTAATATATAATTTAGATACATACAGGACAGATTCTATATTCTATTTAAGTTATATACATGATAGTGTTTAAAGCAATGTAAAGTGACCCGTGTGAGAAGAGTCCCAAAGGCATGTGTGCAATGTATAGTGTGCTAAAATGGCCGTCTGAGGTAGTAGTGTCCTGTGTGAGTAGTGCGCCTATAGAGACCTGGTTCTAGGTGTTCTGTCAGTTGATGTCTCGGATAGTCTGTGGGAAGAATCTCCTCCTCAATATCTGTTTGTGCCTTCAAGGAACAGAAACGTTTTCCTGACTGCAACAGAGAAAAGAGTCCATTGTTGGGATGGCTTTGGTCCAGCAACGCTTGCTATAGATAGACTTCAGGTCAGGGAGCTCAGTGCGGATGGTACGTTCAGCTGACCGCACCACCCTCTGGAGAGCGTGTCTTGAGGTGAAATATAAACAGTGCTTACAATGACCAAGCCAAACTGCTGAGGAAGGTAGAAAGGGCAACATTTGATGGTTAGGTGTTCCAAGTTGCGTGAGCAGGAGTGCAAGAGAGGAACAATACTTGCACTGTCGCACCAGCTGTTGTTTACCATCAGACACACACTATCACTTCTTGTCATGGTGTGGTCTGGCACCGCTGGGTTCAGCCCTGTCTTGGTGAAACAGAGGAGGTTGCAGTCCCGAATGACCTTCTGGAACTTTATCCTGGACCTGAGGTTGTCGAGCTTGTTTTCCAGTGACTGCACGTTAGCTAACAGGATACTAGGCAGGGGATCCTGGTGTGCTTGTTCCTACAAATGTTTGTAGGATTTGTAAGGAGTTATCACTGTATCACAGATGAAATTATATTTTGGAAGAGGGCCAAGCCAAACCAGGATCACATCTATTTCTCTTAAATATATTTCTTTTTGTATGAAAGATATTTTATGGTATTTATTGCATAGGAATTAGAAGTGAGAAGGAGACTACAGTGTGTATTTTTTGTTTTGCAAAACAGTCAATGAACCTTGATAATCCATTACCATATTGTCCTGTGGGCTGGTTTTATTACCAAAAACCATCAACAATCTAAAAAAGTGTGTTTGTGTTTCACAGGCTTGGAGGCATAATATCTGCATACAAAATAGTACCTGATGAGAGAGATGAAATCAAGGTAATTTCTTTTCCCCATTTCCCAACACACATGCAAATATTGATTCCTGGTGTGCTCCCCTCACCAAGGATTACAAAGATAATACACTATGCTTACATTCTACTTACATTAGATACTTGTGTACTCACTACTGCTAATCCTGTGGTTTTCTGTGGTGTGTACATAGGAGACTCTTGTGGACTGGTGTGATGAGAAAGAGCTTAACCTTATCTTGACCACTGGTGGAACTGGCTTTGCTCCTCGTGATGTTACACCAGAGGTACAATGACCCCCTTTTTTTAAGGGGGGAGATGCACAGGTGTTTTGGATATTGTTGGAACCCACTGTTTATTTATTTATTTATTTATTTATTTATTTATTTAAATTAATACAGAATATTGGACCGTGTGACTGAAAGGTGTTTTGTGTTGGCCAGGTGTTCCCTGTTTCACTGATTGTTTTAAACAGTTCATATTTCCAGCTCTGTGTTCGGCTCTGTGTTTTGCCTGTGAAATTGGCCTTTGTGTTAAATCGAATAAACCAACATGGATACCAGACACTGATCTATGGGATAAAAGCAAGGCATTTTGAATCTGAGAAAAGAGGGGGAATTGATCACAGAATTAGTCATAGTCAATATGGCAGTTTGGAATGTTTTGATATTATGAGGCCTGTAGTTATCACAATTCACAATTTCAGGCAAAGAAGCCTCAAAAGTTTAACAAATAAAGAATGCAACAGTATGGTGAGATCAGTGTGTTGCTGGCTTGGTGAAGTAATTGGAAGCAAGGGATGTACAACCGACTACAAAGTGTTATTGTAAACTCTTAAAGTAAATTCAAATAAATCTGATCTAATTATCATTTGCGCAACAAAATATTGGGTGGTCTACCACTGAGCATGCCATTTTCTAAGTTGTTTAATACATTTAGAACTAAATTTCATGAAATGAAAGCTAAAGTTTTTATCTTTTGTCTCATTTATCTTAAAACAAAATGGTTTCAGAGTATTGTGTATTTGAGGGTCACATCCTTTTAAGGGGACAAGTGGACCTAAACTATGCAAGCAAAATGCTCACACAGCATAAAGTGTGTGTTTGCATGTGTGTGTTTTTTTTTCTATTTTTCTTCTTCTCAGGCTACAAAGGAAGTGATTGAGCGTGAAGCTCCAGGGATGGCCCTTGCCATGCTTATGGGCTCCTTAAATGTCACACCTCTCGGCATGCTGTCAAGGTGAACACACACGTACACATAAACACAAACACTAATTTCTCTGGGCTTTAAGTATTAATCACATGCCTTCCCCCTCTAGACCTGTATGTGGCATCAGAGGCAAAACTCTCATCATTAATCTACCTGGCAGCAAGAAAGGCTCACAGGTATGTCTGTGTGTGGCTAAATACAGTGTCATATAACGTATTAAAGATTTTACAGTCATTTTAATCCGTTTATGATGGAAGATCAGGATATAGGATTTAGCAAGATGGCACTAGTGAGGTCACCATCATGACTGCTTCGAACATGATTTGTTTGTTTTTGTTTATTTTCTGCATTTGCAACAACTTTAAACTTTTTTATTTGCATCATGGATGTCAACATTTATGACAGAATTTCTATTGGCTTAAAATTTATTGCCATTTCTTAATCTGGACACAAGTTGGTCAAGCGAAAACCTGATGAGCAGTAAAGGACATGACCCAAAGTGGAAACCGTGAGGGAAATGAGCCAGCATCAGCAACAGACTGAGGGCATTTACACACCATGCTCCCCTGTCTAGCATTGTGTTTAACAAATGTCCTGTCTCTGGAAAACAAGCTTGAGGAACTCGGGGCCAAGTTCCAGCAGGACATTCGGTACTGCAGCCCCCTCAGCCTCACCAAGATATGGCTGAACCCAGTTGTACCAGAGCATGCTATCTAATCAGCTGAGTCCTTCTTAGTTGACTGCATGGACAGAACAGTGGTTTTGGCAAAGTCAAGGGGAGATGGATAGTGCCTGGTGGATTGTGCCAAACAACAATAAGCATTAAAACCTCTTTCATGCTCTTGCTCATCCAACCTGGAGCTCCTGACCATCAACCTGGAGCTCCTGACCATTTCATCTTAGACAGACACTGCTTTATGGAAGCACTTTATCAGACACAACATGCTGTGCTCATTGATGCAGGGGACTTTGCACAGTGCCAATCTTTTACCAGCATATCACTTGCCCCACCAGGGGTGAGAGGACACTGGACCACTGGTACATTCTGTTTAAGGACAGTTACCAGTCCCAAAAATGAGTCACCATTTCAACACAGTGGCTCTATGAGCCTGTGGCAGGACAAGAACAACTGCAAGCTATAAAACACCTCCTCTAAATAGGGAGTGCAGATGCTTTACTGGTGGACGAGCTGAACAACATTTATGCTTGCTTTAAGGCTGCAGCTTACAGTGCTAACAGCAGCAATGCTAATAGTGCAACAAGTAGCATGCATGTAGAGAGTGATGGATTGGAAAACGCGTGCAACATCTCTTTTCATGAGGTAAGGAAGGCATTCAGACAGCATTACAAGTTACCTGAGAGCCTATACTAACTAACACTGGTGTTTACTGAGATATTAAGCCTCTCTCTAAAAATAGTCTATAATCCCCATGTGCTTCAAACAATCCACCTTTGTTCCTGTCCCAAAGAAACTCAGCCTTCCTGCATTACTGACTATGACTTAGTAGCTCTAACCTCTGATGAAAGGATGTTTGAAAGACTGGTCAGAGATTTCATCACTTTTTTACAACCTGACCCCCTGGACCCAAATAGAGTTTACGTATCATCCCAACTGCTCCGCTGAGGACACCATTGCCAAGCTCCCAGTGTTCTAAGTTCCTATTCTGAGGGCCTCTTCTTCCATACCTACTTTATCAATCCTGATGCCCTACCCCTAATTGCTTATTGCACCACTGAGCAACCTAGAAATCGTAAAGGACAATTATGTTAAAATGGTGTTTGTATGTAACAGTTCAGCATTTAATACCATAATTTCCTCTATACTCAACTCCCAAGTTGTAGGTCCTAGTCCTCCCTGTGTCAATGGATTTCCAATTTCCTGTCAGACAGACCTCAAGCAATACAAGTAACTCATATAACTCATCTGCACTTGAGCCCCTCAGGGTTGTATTCTGAGCCTCCTGCTTTTTTTTTTTTTTAAACTTTTCATATCAAGGACAGTACCAAATGCAGTGAAATGTTTTTACATGATTGTTTGTGACAAATAAAATTTGAATTTCAAACCTAAAATCTTTCCTGATTTCTTAAGTAAAGCAGTTGTCAGATGAATGACTAAAGTTTACATTTCAGAAAATCTAATTTGTTGAATGTGAAAGGCAGTTGATTTGGCCAGTTGGAACTGAAATGTGTTCTTTTTGGTATGTAAAACCATGGGGGTATTGCAGATTTTAAAGTAAAAGGTAAACTTCTGTTTTCCTACTATTACATTGTGTATATCTGGGGATACAAAATAAGAAAAGTTAGTTGGCTAACCTTATAGGTTGAAATCAATGAGGCAAAATGGAGCAAACACAATATGGCCTATAGGCTATAGTATTGATCTGTGCAACTAAATTTATTTGGTTATCACAGAAGTCTAACTCGATCTGAATTGAATTGATCAAACATATTTTACTAACATTTCATAGAGGACCATGGCTAATTGAGGGCCTCAGAGAATACCTCTATTGGATAAGAAATTAACAAGTAAATAATAGATCAATTCAGCCTTATAAATTGTTTTCAGTATTCAGGATATTCATTTTGGAAAAATAATTAATTAATTAAAAATATTGTGAATGAGTCCAGAAAAAAATATAGATGTCTTTATAGACATCTGTGATAAATATGCATAACCAAAAAAACTGATTACAATGATGACCAAGCCAAACTGCTGAGGAAGGTAGAAAGGGCATTTGATGGTTAGGTGTTCCAAGTTGTGTGAGCAGGAGTGCGAGAGAGGAACAATACTTTCACTGTCGCACCAGCTGTTGTTTACCATCAGACACACACTATCACTTCTTGATGTGTGTTTGAGTAAAATTAGCCTTTTTTTCAATACTGTAAACTACTGCTAACATTTCTCCCAAATTCCAAATAAACATTATTTGCATAAAACATTAAAAATAAACATTATAAACATTATAGTCATCTACATTCCAATCCCTCAGTTTGGCTCTTCTTTGCTTCTCATTGATGAAGGGCTTTTTTTTTTTTTTTTTTTTTTTTTTTTAAAACCCTGCCTCCAAGAGCCTGTTTAGAACTGTCCTCACTATGCACTCCACTTGTAGGTCACTTGATGTCATCCTATGGTTGTTGAGTAACGTTTGACTAGTTGGCAGACTCTGCCAAGTCTGTAGCTTTGTTGTGCAGCTTGACCTTGTTCTTATGAACTGCTGTTTTTGAAATTTTAAGGATGGAAGCAACCTGAAACTCACTGTATTCCTCTACTAGTAAAGCCAAAATGTAACTCTTCTTTCCCTCAGCCAATACTTTTTCTTTTCAACACTTATTAGTTATTATTTTACTCCAATTATATTTGAGGTACTTTTGAGGTATTTGTTCCTCACTGTACACTGTTTTTGCCATCGAAGTGGTCCTGATGGGTAAAGATGGTGATTACAACAAATCAACAGATAAGTGTTAAATGAGATTTGGTTGATTTGGTTTATTGATCACCTAATCAATACTTCATTAAGTCAACAGTCTGTGTATAAGATTCATGTTTCATCATGTTATTTAAAAGTTTAAAATGTTGAGTAACTGGTGTTTGCTCCATTGGGAAACAGTGGCTCTCACTATTTGTAAGCTTGTTTAACTGATTTCAACAGTTTCAGCTCACACAAACGTGCTGTTAATTTGTGAAGAGGTTGTGAAATTACCACCGTAATATCTAAAATTTGGAATGTGACCAGATGTAGCAAAAGTGAGATGTCCAATAGTTCTGATAGATATTCATATTTGTACATTTACATAAGAGAGAAGCTTATTAACAAAAGGCTTTACTTATCAAATAGGTTTTCAGCTTAGAATGAACTTAAACTGAGTCATAAATCCAGATTGCAAGGTTGACCTATAACTGGAACAAAAGCTGCCCTAAGGTCAAACTACACAAGCATGCAACCCTAAAAGGCCAGTAGTAGGTAATTTACCACTTTAACTAGAGCTATCTTAGTACTGCAATGAGGACAAACTCCTCACTGATGGATATTTTGAGTGTTATTTCTTTGCAAATATAAGCAGAAATATTTACAATAGTTTCTTAAATTTTTGAGATAAAAGGGTGATGATATATTTGTGCCTAGTGCTGACAAGAGTTGAGGTCTGTTTTTTAATTAGGCGTTTGATAACAGCTAGTTTAAAAGAATTATGTATAAAGCTCTATGTGAGGAACTGATTATTTTTTAAGAAGAGTTTAAAGTGCATTTGTTAGTATCTTTTTGCAGAATTATGTATTTAACGGATATAGTACACAAGCTTGACTGTTTTGATTAGGTGATTAGTAAAAATTAGTCTTATAAAGTAAGTCCATTACATATTTTAACTGTATTACTTCCTCACTGTGATTATCAATACAGGGTTTAATAAAGAAAAAGGCATTAGTCTTTGTGGATACTTTTTTCTTTCTTTTAGCACCTTATAGTGTTGTAGATCTTAAAATTTTTTAACTTGCAAAGGTGTTGTGTGCTTGAAAAGGTTAAAGACCACTGTTAGAGAGTATTTTAATGTCGAAAAACAGAAAACATCATATGCAATGTAGCTTAAGGTAGCCACCCTTGAATATAGCCAGAGAGAGAAATGTAAGCTTGTACTGCTTGTACAAAACTATACTGTACAGTGATCTTCTCCTTTTTCCAGGAGTGCTTCCAGTTCATCCTGCCTGCCCTGCCTCATGCCATCGACCTTCTGCGTGATGCTATAGTTAAGGTGAAGGAGGTTCACAATGCGCTCGAGGACCTGCCCTCACCCCCACCACCCTTCTCACCTCCCCCTGTCACCAGCCCACATAAACAGACTGAAGACAAGGGCATTCAGTGCGAGGACGAAGAGGAGGAAAAGAAAGACAGTGGTGTTGCCTCAACTGAGGATAGTGGCTGCTCACATATCACAGCAGCCGCTATTGCTGCAAAGGTGAGTATATTTGATATAGATCAACTAGTACTAGATCTAGTTCTTTTGAATAATCCAGTGACTCTTATTAGTTTGGTCTTTTTGGCCTGTCTTAAAATTTTGCATTTGTTTATCATTGCTTGTTAAATATATGCAAGATGCGCTTTTCTGTTTGATTCCAAGAGACTTGTGAAAGTCTTACCACTTCCCCTCTGTGTACAAGTATCTGTCACTGTTGATCCATGCTGTGCATATGATTGTGTGTCTATTGACTCATGCCATGTTCATTCATCAGAGTGTGTTCCATCCCACTCATGCTGTTATCATGGCCAAAGGGGGGCAGGCATTGAATTGTTTCGTCCCTCCCATCCTTCCCTCTCATTTCACCTGCAACTGTGGAGACAAGGTAGGTGACACCTGTTTATGTTAAGGTTATTCCTCCATTAAATTATTTTATTTATTTATGTTTTGCAAATTTCACATAAAAATGTGGTATCTAATCATGGGAGTTGTTTGATCCTAAAAAGAACTCGCATAATCAACATTCTCATTTTTACATGAAGGAATCGGGATATAAATGATTTACATTTTACTAGGTTTTCCCTCAGTTTCCCTCAGTTTTGCATGGACAGGCCTTAGATTGAGCCGAATGCAGCCAATCAGAAAAATGTTACAGATACGAGATTGTATCTATAGGACATCTAGTTCTCTAATATGT
This sequence comes from Tachysurus vachellii, assembly GCF_030014155.1. NCBI lineage: Eukaryota > Metazoa > Chordata > Actinopteri > Siluriformes > Bagridae > Tachysurus > Tachysurus vachellii. The sequence continues at coordinate 22,701,477 of NC_083469.1, forward strand.
TATGTGATTATTAAGTTGTGGTAAATAATGTACTGCAATGATTAATATTAATAATAGATTAGTATCCAAAATATGCACCTCTACAGGCTATGTTTATCCCAGTTTGGCAAGAACTACTGACTTATAGTGCTGATTATTGCTAGTAAGCCTATGGTATAAATAGAACACTTTTCATATATACCAGTCAGCCATAACATTAAAACCACTTGCTTAATATTGTGTTGGTCTCCCTTGTGCTACCAGAATAACACTGACGAATAACTTTAAAATAGACCTGAACTTTTTTTTTTTGCATTTTGTCATGGCAAATTATTCTGCTAGTAGAGAATTCTGAACTCATAAAGGGGTGTGTACTTGGTCAGCAACAGTGTTTTACTAGGTGGTCCATGTTAAAGTATCATCCACATGACACATATACACCGTGTCATTTAAATGATGTCAGAACCTTCTTACATTGCTCCATGGTTCAGTTCTGATGCTCACATGCCCGTTGTAGGTGCTTTCAGAAGTGCATTAAACAGACCTATGAGCAGCAAGCTCCAGTGCACTGTGTTTTGACACTCTTGTAGGTTCATTGGCTTTCCTTCTTTGGGCTGCTTTTAGTAGTTACTAACCACTACATATCTTGAACACTTTACAGACTTGTTGCTTTGGAGTCAAACCTATTTTTCACTTGCTGCCTAATATCACACCACTTGACAGGTGCTACTGTAACAATATAATAGATGTTATTCAGTTCACCTGTCAATGGCTTCAATAGTATTGCTGACTGGTCTAGCTGCAGCAGAAATGTTCCTGTGATATGTATATTATATGTATTTTAGTTTAGTAGTTACCTGAAAGTAATGCATTATGTATTATTCCATGTACTACTCTGTCCTCAGTTTATATCCAGAGGATTTCACGAATCATGAACATTATTGAAAGTTTATTGTAATAGATATAATGAAGTCTACCTTGATGCTGTTTTACATTTACAGCATTTGGCAGACACCAAAGCAAAAGGTGCTTTTAAGTCTCTATCATTGAATACATTAACTCTGGTTCATGAGCCTACTGTTCATAACACTGTGTGTCTGTGTGTGTGTCTGTGTCTGTGTGTGTGTGTCTGTGTGTGTGTCTGTGTGTGTGTCTGTGTGTGTGTCTGTGTGTGTGTCTGTGTGTCTGTGTGTCTGTGTGTCTGTGTGTGTGTGTGTGTGTGTGTGTGTGTGTGTGTGTGTGTGTGTGTGTGTGTGTGTGTGTTGAAGAAGTAGGTGTTTAACCGTCGCTTTAAGACCAACCGCTTAAGAATTGCTTATATATATTGTGTATTGGAGAACAGAACTGGTCATTTTCTCTTGTCTGTGATATTCCAGTTGTTTTTCTGATGTAACTGAATATATTCTATGTTTCATAACTATTACATTTTTTTTAACTATAGATACTATTAACTATATAATTAAACATATTTTTAACCATAGATTCCAGATGCCATTATTTCTCGGGGTGTGCAAGTGTTGCCACGGGACACAGCATCTCTCAGTACCACCCCCTCAGAGTCTCCCCGTGCTCAGCAGTCCCGCCTGTCCACTGCTTCCTGCCCCACTCCCAAAGTAAGATCCCACCTTCTTTCTTCTCTCTTTTATCCACCTTCTTTACGTCTTTGTCTTTACCATTGCCATTCATTGCTACATCTACCCTTTGCATTTTATTCCAATATTTTGGGTGATTTTTTTTTTTTTCCACAGCATTTGTCCTCATAATGTCATTAAGCTTATCAGGCATATTGTCGGCTAATACAGAAATGACCAATTGTCCTTCACACTGATTCAAGTGATACTTGCTCTATATTTTACAACACTTTTTATACGCTTATCTTACATTAACATCTAGCTCCTTTTTTACTTTCATTTGCATTATATTTATGAAAATTAGTAGTCACCTAATATAATGCCAATATGTGTATACTGTATATAATGTGTATGTGCGCTCTGACCCCTTAATGCACTGATCTACAATACACATAAATGAAATAGTGCAGATGTATGTAAATAATTTTACAGAAGTTATATACAGTATTTTTATAGTGTTCTAACGGTGTCGTGTAGAGTTCAGTAGTGTGATGGTGGATGGAAAAAAGCTGTCCCTGAACCTGCTGGTTCTGGTGCGTCTGTTCCTGTATCTCCTTATTGATGGAAGGAGGCTAAACAGTTTGTGACTGGGATTTGAAGAGACCTTGATGATGATTTGAGCTCTGCGCAGACATCTGCTGTGGTGAAGGTGCTCAATGGCAGGTAGCTGGGTGCCAGTGATGCGTTGGGCGATATTGACCACCCTTTGCAGGGCTTTATGTTCACACACAGTGGAGCCTCCATACCATACAGTGATGGAGTTGGTTAGGATGCTTTCGATGATGCAGCGGTAGAAACTCTAGAAACATTAAAATCCCTGGGGACACATGAGCTTTCTTAAGACTCCTCAAGAAGTACAGGCGTTGTTGTGCCTTCCTAACCAGAGCATGTTTTGGTGCCAGGACAGATCCTCAGAGGTGTGAAATCCCAAGAACTTAAAGCTGGAGACCTATTCAACCTCAGTTCCATTGATGTAGACTGGGAAATGTCTCCTGCTGTTAGAAGTCTATTATGAGCTCTTTAGTCTTTGTGGCGTTGAGGGTCAGGTTGTTGATGGCACAACATGCTGTCAGGCTTCGGATCTCTTCCCTGTAGTCCGATTCATCGTTGTTGCTTATCTGGCCGACCACGGTGGTGTCATCTGCATACTTGATGAAGATGTTAGTTATGCAGAGGAACACAGTCGTGGGTAAATGGGGAGTAGAGTAGTGGGCATAGAACACAGCCTTGTGGGATGCCAGTGTTCAGAATGAGGGTTGAGGATACCTGTTTGCTCAACCTAACAGATTAGGTGAAGTCCAGAATCCATCTGCAAGTGGAGGTGCAGAAACCCAGGTCACTGATCTTAGTGATCATTACAGTGGGGAGGACTGTATTGAACGCAGAGCTAAAGTCAATATACAGCATTCTGATGTATTCTCATGTAGGTGTTCCTCCTGCATCCTCTGTCGACCTGTTCGGGTGATAGGCAAACTGGTGTGGGTCTAGTGTAGGTGGTAGGCCCGCAGTGAGGTGATTCAGAACCAGTTTCTCAAAGCACTTCATAACAATAGGGGTAAGTGCAACTGGGCAAAAGTCATTCAGGCATTCGGTAGCTGAGCGTTTAGGCACTGGTATGATGGTTGTAGTCTTCAGGCAAGTAGGAACTGTTGGCTTGGGCCAGTGACAGGTTGAATACGTCAGTGAAAGCCTGTGCCAGTTGTCCAGCGCATTCTCTGAGAACACGTTCCGGTATGCCATCCAGACCAGCTGCCTTGCGTGCATCCTCTCTGCTAAACGCTGAAGAGACGTCCGTTGTTGAGATTGAAAGTGAACTGTGAGCAGTAGAAGAGTCAGTGGTTGAGGTGAAATGTCCTATGCCTTGATCGAAACGAGCAAAAAAGGGTATGTTTGTGTATACCTGATCTGGTAGATTTTGTCCCCTCTGGTAGAACAGGAGATATTGTGGTGAAATTTTGGTAGTACAGATCTCAGGTTGGAGTGGCTGAAATCTCCAGCAACCATGAAATCTCCTTCAGGATGTGCAGACTGCTGTTTGCTGATAGCTGCATGCAGTTTCTTCATAGCTAGTTTAGCATTAGCATCCGGAGGAACGTATTTTTTATATTATAATATTTCTGGTACTACTTATGCAGTAACTGTATAAAAGTATCCATGTGTCTCACACACAAAACACAAAAGTATATTCATTCATTCTGTAAGGCGAATGTTAATGTACTATAGTTTTTCTCTGTCTTTGTTTTTCTGCCAGCTCTTGCTTTACTCAAACTTGCACACAGATTCATTGAACAACTTCACATTATTCATTGTTTTGTTACATCTCTTGCCATCATAGAAAGGCTACCAAATGGCATTGATTTGGTTCATTATTAGTGATTGCTCCTGTTCACTAATTTGTCTGGACTTCACTTAATCTTTGTATTACACTATCTTAAATTTGTGGACATGTATCATGAGATTATATTTGTATTTTTGTACACACCTATTTTACTTATGCCTACAATATTTTCTGCATACTTACAGTAATATTTGCCCTGAAGTGTGAAAATGCTGAGAACATTTAGAATAATGTGCTCTTAGTGTTTGCTAAAAGCCAGAAATTTGATTTCTATTGTGCACAGGGGTAAGTGAAGTACATGTGGGTGCAGACTGTTAGTCTAACCAGTGGCTGATGGATAGGTAAAGTGGGTGCATTGATCAATGTGGCCATTTTCTGTGGTAGATACTATGTTGCATGATATTAGTTTGGGCTGTTATGGAAAGCAAATTACAGCAGTCTGTGTTAAGAACCCAACGCTCTATAAAGATTTGGAGTCAGTATTCATAATACATTTATTTACCTTTTTTTCTGCACAGTAACACATTTCATCTTCACATTTGAGGGTCTGTGAATCAGTATCTCATATGGGCTCAAATTTGCTTTCACCCTGGTTCTCATTCTCATGTACAGTAACACAATGGGGAGGGCCTTTGGCCAGGATAGACCTGTTTCATCACAGCATTTGGTCAATTTATTCTTTAGTGTTCCATTCTCTCGCTCTACTGCCCCTCTGTTAGCAGGGTGGTATGCGCAGTGTTGTCTGAGATCTATACCTAAATATTTAGGTATTTAGGTTCAAAAGATCGCTGCAGTGGAGAATGAGTGCTATGGGAGACTTTAATGCCTGGGAGTAAAGCCCTTAGTGTACCAGTATCTGGAGGCACTGTTGTACTTTACCATTTGGCATTTCAAGTAAAATTGTATGATTTCTCAGCCATTGTGCTGCAGACATACGTGTCGAAGAAGAAGTGACACTGATTGTGGGACCAAAAGAGATAGTTCACTGTATCCCACAATATCCCTAGAAGCATTAACTGCTTTTTCAGCTGCTTCAGCTTACAATTTAGCTGAGAAATAGGCTACCGGTGTCATTTTCCCACTATGATCTTGTCATAATACTGATGTCATGCACACCTTTTTTTCATCTACTATCTGTGTGAATGATTTGTTTGGATCTGGAATATCTAATCTGGGTGTGGATTGTAAGGCTAGTTTCAAATCTTACAAAGGCCTTTTTTGCTTCAGATGTCCCACAAAGTGCTCTGTGGGCCTGTAGACGCTTCCCATGAGCCATTGCACTCGAGAGCCTCATGGGTAGCATAATTAAGTAATAAGAACACATGCCAGGTCCGTAGCCCGCCTATTGAAAGGGGGGGTTCTTTTTTTCAAAAAGTGGACCTTTTTGCAGTTTTTCTCCTCCTTTTGTATTTAATTATGAAGTTCAAATACTTCATTTTGGTGACCTTTTATGCACTAATTTGTGCTGGATTAGCTTTACTACTGGTATCTTAACGAGCACGCTTTTTGATACAATAACAACAGAATAGATTTAATGAACTTTACTGAAGTATTAATAATAATTATTTTCATCATCATTTCTTGACTCTGTCAATGCCTCTTTGCTTGTTGCTGTATTTGTCTTGACACGTATGGATTTAGTACACTGGTCAGTTCCAATCTTCTTGGGTGCAGTTATTACGTAACTAGTACGTGGTGTGTTTGCTGGGTAGGCATCGTAAATCAATTAATATACTAATCATTCCAGATAATTTACCTCAAGCGGTCCGCTTTGAAGTTCTCAGAGGAATAAAGACACGCACCGAAGGAGAGAAGCATTTCCATTGGCATTTCCATATGGATATTATATTGTAGACTATTCAGTGGATAAAATATAGAAATCCTTTAAATGAATATATATATATATATATATAAAGGATTTCTATATATTTTATCCACTATATATAAAACCCCTCCCCCCATCATTCAGAGGTGATGCTTCACCGTTGCTTTGAAAAGTGTATTGCAAGAACTCTCTCTGAACTGCACACACACACACACACACACACACACACACACACACACACACACACACACACACACACACACACACACGTCCAGCTATAATAATGTATCATATTCATTTGAAACAACAGCAAACCAGAATATTTGTCACAAGCATTGATTAAAACAATGATGACAAAAATCACTTGAAAAAACCGACTTAAATTCTGGACCTTTGGCAGTGATAGGGATACGGTATAATGCTGGTAGGGATTTTCAAGGTTCTTCTTTGTATGTTGTAAATCCATTTTGTTTCTATCTAATACCAAATCTCCATTCCAGGATGGAGTGGCTCAGAGCTGATTGATCATAGGAGCAATAGGACCTACAAAGTAAATATTACCCCACTCTGGGGAGGAAAAAAGCAATGGAACTGCTTCCATCTGCAAACTAAGCTTTGCCTTAGGAGTTGAATCTCAAACTTGTTGAGCTACATTTACACTTTCTTCTCTGTTGACATTGCCCAAGCTAACATCTTATTTGCTGTATTAGCCATATGGCCATGCATATATATATATTTTTTTTGCATGTTAAATTCCATTCCTGTGGTGAGTGTGTGTGCATGTGTGCGAGTGTGGGCGTGCGTGCACGAGTGTGTGTGTGTGTGTGTGTGTGTATGTGTGACTTCAGTGTAAGATCATTTATATGTATACCATTATTCTAGTATTTTTCTTTCTCTCATTGTTTCAAGGCTAAATGTTGGTGCTAGTCTGTATGTGAATTGTAATTCACAGAAATGTCATTGACAATAGGCTGCGGTTTCATCATAGTAAATGGAGAGATTTTTCCTGTTTGCAGGCATCATTGCTTAAAAATCCTGTAAAACATGAACATAGTAGTGAACATAAATATGATGCCACAAGATAACCCTCCTGTATGTCTTTGGCTTAAGGGAACATCATTGTTTTGTACTTTCAATATACTTGGATAGTCATAGTTCACTGATTTGACTATTGTTCCCTTTCGATACTCCACTCATACTGCGTATGGGGGAAAAGCTCCTTTTTTCCTCAATACTGAAGCCTTTTTTCAATAACGCAGTGCAACTGCACTGCCATTGGTTTAATCTGTAAACTTTTTTAAAACCAATGACGGCGCTGCATAGCTGCGCGAGCCTGTGGCGATGCAGCGCGCCAAAGCCCGCTAAAAAGGGGCGGGGCGTATAGCTATATAAGCAGGCAAATCGCCAGAGGAAATCAGATCTTACTCCTTCAGCGACGACTTCACTTCGCTGAATTTCTTCTGAACGCCTTCGCTGGATTTTTCACCGTTGAATAGGCACCGCAGCGGACCAGCTGAGACCGCCGACCGCTTGCAGCGCCGCCGCTCTATAGACAGCCGTTTCGTGCGCCGTTCTCGGGTTGCCGGGTTCCTGCTTGCAGCCGCTTCTCAGCGATCTCCTGCCGCTATCCGGCGATCACAAAAAAGAGCTTTCCAGCGGTTTCCACCGCTCTAAAAGAGCATTCCTACAAAAAACGCCGTTTTAACGGCGGCGGCCATGCCGCGTCACAACTGTGGCATATGCAGAGTCCCTCTGCATGGGAATGACGGCCATGATGAGTGCGTTTCCTGCCTGGGTAAATCCCACGCTGAAACTGCACTCACTGAGTCCTCATGCTGCTTCTGTGAGAGCATGAGTCTCGCCTCTCTGCGCTCTCGGATCGCTTTCTTTAATGAAAGTGACCCCGCCCCTCACGCCCCCCCCGTCCTTTTCCTCCCGCGAGCCGGCCAGGAAGCGACAGCGGGGAAGAGGGGCTCAGCGCCCGGGTTTGGGTGAGCTCACGCCGGCTCGGCGCCCGCGTGCCTCACCCTCCCCAACGAGAGAGCCGTCCCCCGTCCTCTTCTCACGCCCAGAGCAGCGTCCCTCAGCTGAAGTGAGTGACCTCGTCTCATCTGGCGGATCGGAGGACGAGCCGCTTGATGACTCCATGTCACTCGCGGCTTCTGAAACGGAAGACTGGGCCGGTGATTCTAACCCCGCCCACTTGCCGTCGCGAGAGCCCATCGACGCCAAAGCTGGGATGGATGCCGAGCTTCTCCGCATCCTCTCCAGAGCCGTCGAAGATCTCCATCTGGAGTGGGCCCCCCCTGAGGAGCCGACGCGCAGCAGGCTGGACGAGTGGTTCCTGCCGGGAAGCCGCCAGGCCCCCCGCCAGCGTTCTGCCCCGTTCTTCCCTGAGGTGCACGATGAGCTCACAAAGTCGTGGCGCGCCCCCTACTCGGCCCGCCTACGCACTTCCTCTGCAGCTCTCGGCACAGTAGACGGCTCTCAGGAGAAGGGCTATGAGCAATTGCCGCCCCTGGACGAGGCCGTGGCTGCTCATCTCTGCCCCCCCGCAGCTGTGTGGTGGAAAAGCAAGAGAGCCCTTCCTTCAAAGCCCTGCAGGATGACATCTGCCATGGCTGGCAGAGCGTACACTTCTGCGGGCCAAGCCGCTTCAGCACTACACACCATGGCCATTCTACAGGTGTTCCAGGCAAAGCTTCTCCGTTCCCTGGATGAGTCGAGCCCTAGTGAACCTGCTTTTTGCGACCTCCGCAGCGCCACAGATCTGGCCCTGCGCGCCACAAAAACCACGGCCCAAGCCATTGGACGATCCATGGCCAACCTGGTTGTGCTGGAGCGCCACCTCTGGCTTAATCTCACTGAGATTAAGGAGAGTGACAAAGTGGCCTTTCTAGATGCCCCAGTCTCTCCATCCGGTCTCTTCGGGCCGGCCGTAGAAGGGTTTACGGAGCGCTTCACCGCAGCACAGAAGTCGTCCCAGGCTATGCGGCACTTTCTGCCCAAGCGCTCCACCTCCGCCTCGAGTCGCCCCAGGACTGCGCCGACTCAGCGCCAGAGCAAACCTGTCCCTTCTGCCCCCCAGGTGGCGCCCCCTAAGGAGCAGCACCCAGCTCGCCCCACCAAGCGTGCTAAACCGCCTGGACGTCAGGGCCCCCGGCAGAGGATTGTGCTGGACCCGACGCCCTCTAAATCCTCCTGATCGTTTGGGAAGGAAGAGGAAAGAGCAAAGTCCCGCCACGGCTGGACCACCCCAGAAGCTCTCTTGCCTGCCGGCTATGCGACCTGGGCCCACCGTTGTTGCGTCCACGCAAAGCACTGTTATGACAAACACAATAAAGATTTCACATTTTCTAAAAGAGAGCAATTTTCCTCTTCCACACTTGTCAGTGTTCAGGCCCCTAATCAGTGGCCTGCCACCCGACATTATCCAGCCCCTTGTCACGCGGGCCGAGGCCTGGCAGGCCATCCCCGGAGTGTCCAAGTGGGTGTTGGGAATAATAAAATGCGGCTACTCACTGCAGTTCGCCCGGAGACCCCCACGTTTTTGCGGGGTGATTCCCACTTTGGTAAAGCCGGACGACGCCCAAGTCCTCCGCACCGAAGTGCTGACGCTGTTAAGGAAGGGAGCCATAGAGATGGTTCCTCCCTCAGAAAGCGGGTCGGGGTTCTACAGCCGTTATTTCCTTGTCCCCAAGAAAGATGCCGGTCTCAGACCCATCTTAGACCTCAGACTCCTGAACCTCTCCCTCATGAAACGGAAGTTCAGGATGTTGACACTGAAGCAGATCCTCACGCAGATTTGCCCCGAGGACTGGTTCTTCTCGCTGGATCTGAAAGACGCTTACTTTCACATCCAGATAGCCCCACATCACAGACGATTCTTGAGATTCGCGTTCGAGGGTGTGGCTTACCAATATGCAGTCCTTCCCTTTGGGCTGTCTCTAGCTCCACGCACTTTCACGAAGTGCATGAACGCGGCACTTTCCCCTCTGAGACAGATGGGAATCCGCATTCTGAACTATCTCGACGACTGGCTCATTCTAGCCCAGTCGCGAACCGAGCTAGACCACCACAGATCTGTGCTCCTGAGCCACTTAGAGTGCCTAGGACTCAGGGTCAATTTTGCCAAGAGCTCACTGCTCCCCAGCCAACGTATTATGTTCCTGGGAGTGGTTTTCGACTCAGTCCGCATGAGGGCGGTCATATCACCAGAACGCGCTCTGGTACTTCAGCAGCTCGCGGCCTCTGTCAGGAACAAGGCCTGTTTCCCTCTGAAGTTCTTTCAGAGGATGCTAGGGCTGATGGCTTCCGCCTCCCCAGTTTTACAGCTTGGCCTCCTACGAATGCGGCCCCTGCAATACTGGCTGAAACTCCGGGTCCCACCTCATGCTTGGCGGCACGGCCGCTTTCGCGTCAGAGTCAACCAGGCCTGTCTAGCAGCCCTGGAGCCTTGGATGAACCCTGTTTGGTTCAGCCGTGGAGTACCCCTACAGGCGGTTTCCAGAAGGACGGTGGTCTCAACAGATGCGTCCAACCTGGGTTGGGGCGCTCTGTGCGAGGGCAGACCAGCCTTCGGAGAGGGCAGACCAGCCTTCTCCATATCAACTGCCTCGAGATGCTGGCGGTAGAACGAGCCCTTCGATCGTTTCAGGCGATCCTGGAAGGGCGCCATGTCTTAGTCCAGTCGGACAGCATGACAGTGGTGTCCTACATAAATCACCAAGGTGGCATTTCGTCCAGCCGCCTCTACATGCTGGCAAAGCGCCTCTTGGAATGGGCATTACCCAGGTTGCAATCGCTCAAGGCGACACACATACCTGGCAAGTCGAATCTGGGAGCAGACATGCTTTCGCGGAGCAACGTCCCCTCGGACGAGTGGATGCTCCATCCCCAGACGGTTCTCAAAATCTGGTAGATTTTCGGGAAGGCAGAGGTCGACCTCTTCGCCTCAGAAAGCAACTCTCATTGCCCAACTTATTTTTCAAAGGACACAGATGCGCTGGCCCACGACTGGCCCAGCCTCCTTCTTTACGCTTTTCCCCCGATCGCTCTGGTCCCTCAGGTCATCAGACGAGTCAGGGAAGACAGGCACAGAGTCCTCCTGGTGGCCCCACTCTGGAGGAGCCAAGTTTGGTCCTCGGAGCTATTCAGGCTTTCCATGAAAGCCCCATGGCCGATCCCCCTGAGGCGGGACCTCCTCTCTCAGGCGAACAGGACAATCTGGCACCCGCAGCCAGAACTCTGGGCTCTGCACGTATGGTCCCTCGATGGGAGCCTCTGAGCCTCCCCAAGGACGTGCTACATACCATTGCTCAGGCGAGGGCCCCGTCTACGAGACGCCTCTACGCCCAGAAATGGTCAGTCTTCGTTGACTGGTGCTCCGCACGGAACGAAGACCCTGTTGAGTGTGACGTATCTCCGATACTGTCATTTCTCCAAGAGCGTCTGGACAAGGGTCTCACCCCTTCCACGCTCAAGGTGTATGTAGCAGCCATCGCAGCATTTCATACTCCTATTGCTGGCCAATCAGTGGGTTGAAACGGCCTTGTTGTGCGTTTCCTGAGAGGTGCTAGGCGGTTGAAGCCCCCACGTCCTCTCACCGCTCCCACTTGGGACCTTCACACGGTCCTTGAAGCGCTCAAAGGGCCTCCCTTTGAACCGCTGCGGTCAGCTGGCCTTCGGCCCCTAACGCTCAAAACCGCTCTGCTACTTGCTCTAGCATCAGTCAAGCGTGTTGGCGATTTGCAGACCCTCTCGGTGAGCCCTGCATGCCTTGAGTTTGGGCCCAATGACTCAAAGGTCATTTTAAAACCCAGGCACGGCTACGTACCTAAAGTTCTCTCAACGCCATTTAGAGCGCAGGTAGTTTCTCTCTCGGCTCTGCCTCTGTTGTCAGGTGAGCAAGAGCTGAATTTACTCTGCCCAGTGAGGGCTTTGAGGGTATACACTGAGCGGTCACAGCCGTTCAGGCAATCTGACCAGCTTTTTGTCTGCTTTGGTGGCCGCACCAAGGGGTCTTCGGTCTCAAAGCAACGCCTCTCGCGTTGGATAGTCGACGCTATTGCTCTATGTTACTCTTCTATGGGTCTTGAGTGCCCCATAGGAGTAAGAGCCCACTCCACTAGAGGGATGGCCTCTTCATGGGCCTGGTCTGGTGGTGTCTCTATCAAGGACATCTGTGAGGCGGCCAGTTGGTCCTCGCCGTCCACTTTTGTCAGATTCTATAACCTGGACATCCCGACCTTGCACGCTCGGGTTCTTTCGGTTTGATACGACGGCCTCTTCAGACTCCGTCATCATACCACCTCCGGGGAGCTTGCTCCCTCTTAGCAGTGTTGCGTCAAGGGTTCGACGGCTCCGGCCCTCTCACTTATCCTCTGGGCCCCAGGGTGCTCAAGATAAGTCTTATTGTTCCCTACCGTGGCACGGCGCGGTTGAATTCGTTCCCCATACGCAGTATGAGTGGAGTATTGAAAGGGAACGTACTCGGTTACGAACGTAACCTCGGTTCCCTGAGATACGGAACGAGTACTGCGTTATATGCCGTGCCACGAGGCTGCGGCTTCAGTGTCGTCGCTTCAGTCGTATGACCTGATTTCCTCTGGCGATTTGCCTGCTTATATAGCTATACGCCCCGCCCCTTTTTAGCGGGCTTTGGCGCGCTGCATCGCCACAGGCTCGTGCAGCTACGCAGCGCCGTCATTGGTTTTAAAAAAGTTTACAGATTAAACCAATGGCAGTGCAGTTGCACTGCGTTATTGAAAAAAGGCTTCAGTATTGAGGAAAAAAGGAGCTTTTCCCCCATACGCAGTACTCGTTCCGTATCTCAGGGAACCGAGGTTACGTTCGTAACCGAGTACGTTTTGAGTGCACAGCTGATATTATTATTTATTTATTTATTTGTATTTTTTTTAGTGCTTTTTGATCAGTTTGAGTGGAAACTGTGCTAACAATTAGCCTTCGTAACTACAAAACAATGGTACTTGCAGAGCATGTTTAGCAGTTACATATATATGTGGCTCATCAGTGAATTTGACCCATTATTTCCAGCTTTAGTTTTTTGAACAGGTTTTAAAAATACTGTACCATTTTGAGCTTTTTTTTACACACTGAGTAGAATGGAGCTGTTTTGGATAGTGGATTTCTTTCTGGGGACTCTACCATATTCATTATTTTAATCTTTTTCTTTTTCTTTTTCTCGTTCATTTTTTCTGTCCATATTTAGGTACAGTCACGGTGTTGCAGCAAAGAGAACATCCTAAGGGCAAGTGAGTGCTTGAATTTGAATGATTTTATTAATAAATTATTATTATTATTATTATTATTATTATTATCTTTAAAGTCCTTGTTGAACAATTTCAGTGGAAACTGTGCTTACCATTAGTCTTCATGACTACAAAATGTATTCTATGTATAATTATGTTAAATTTTATTATGATTGTGCATAATTTTTATTTAACAGCACAGGTAGTTCAGGCTGCAAGATGAATGATCAGTGCGCCAGTTCTAATATGTTGTTTCTCTACAATACCTCAAACAGCTATTCTATGTATGGTGGACTCTCCACGTAATCTAAGACTAATATGTGCATTTAAATATTGGTTGTTTAGCAAGTTAAATTTTAGAATTGTTTTTGAGGTGAAATTTCTTGTTAGGAAATATTCATTTAAAATTTATTGACTTAGGGGGTTTTTACACCTGGTCACTTCATGCGTTTTCTGTGATCCGATAGATATCCGATCGTAAAAAGACCAGGTGTAAATGCCCTCCAAAAAGGTTTCGAGACGGATATAAATCCGATCATTCAAACCACTTTGGGCCTTTTTACACCTGGTCACTTCATGTGTTTTCTCTATTCCGATAGATATCTGATTTGTTAAAACTGTTCCATTTACATTAGCCCACATAAATGCGTCTTGGCGAATCGGATATCAGTCCGATCTTCCTACTCCCGCCCAAAATGCAAATATATTTTACCTCATTTCCAGGGTAATTGACATGTAACACGCTTTGGTGTATGCAGTTGCTACAAAAAACAGCAATTACTGTTTGCTGCATTTTCGCTGGCGGCAGCAGTGCATTTTGAGACCCAACGAGACACCTGGGTGAAATATCGGAGCCAGCACTGGTGGGAAAACATATTTGTTTCTTGCGCGATGCACGACTCACGAGTCACTTGCGAGTGACGTACTTCCGTTTGGGAGGAGTATAGTCCTGACGTATGTGGCTTGAACAACCACATTCATTTACACCTGTCCAGTTTCATCTGAAATGCGTCCCAGACCACCTCCTGAAGTGGTTTGAACGATCGGATTTATATCCGTATCAAAACCGTTTCGGAGAGCATTTAGACCTGGACTTTTTCCGATCGGATAGCTATCGGATCACAGAAAACGCATGATGACCAGGTGTAAAAAGCCCCTGAGACTCAGTGTGTTATTTATTGATACATCGATGTTGCAATCTAATTTTAAGTGGAATTGCATGATCCAGACCATGGTTTTATCTGAAAATAATGCACTTTGAGGGTAGCATTTTGGCCTTCCTTAACAGCTCAGCAGTTTGTTTTAGGGATTGGACTCATTCCTGTTTCTCTAATTTCCAGTCTACCATGTTTTGCTTGCATCAGCCTAAAGCCCATCCTGCCTACCTTGGATCAGTGGCATCTATGTTTATAATTGTTAAATGACTGATATTTGATTTGATATTCAGCATGGTATTGTTACTGATATAAATACTGTTTTACACTGACATTTCACTTTGCCTTATTATTATTATGCTATCATGGGGAAAGACCCATACTACTACTTCTACTTTCAGCTTTTCCTGTTAGGGGTCGCCACAGCAAATCATCAGTTTCCAACTAGCTCTATCCTCAACAGCATCTACTCTCGCACTAATTATTGTCCTGTTTCAACGCATCCATATATTTCTTCTTAGGCCTTCCTCTTCCCCTTCTGCCAGTATAATTACTCTCCCTTTTGTGCACATGTCTAAATCATCTCAATCCTGCCTCCCTGACCTTGTCCCCAAAACAGCCAACCTGAGCTGTCTCTCTGATGTGCTCGATCCTAATCCTGTCCATCCTTGTCACTCCTAAAAAGAACCTCGACATCCTCATCTCAGCTACCTTAATCTCTGCCTCATGTCTTTTAGTCATTGCTACAGTCTCTAACCCATACAGCATAGCTGGTCTCACTATTGTCTTGTACAGCTTTCCTTTGATTCTTGCTGACACTCTTCTGTCACACAACACTCTTGACACTTTTCTCCAACCACTTCAACCCACCTGCACTCGTCTCTTCACCTCTTTTCCACACTCCATATCACACTGTACGGTTGAACCCAAATACTTAAACTCCTGCGCCTTCTTGACCTCAGCCCCCTATAACCTCACTGTTCTACTTCCCTCTATCTCGGTCACACACATGTATTCTGTCTTACTACGACCTGCTCCCTACTCTCACTGCAGATCACAATGTAATCCACAAACATCATTGTCCATGGAGATTCCTGTCTGACTTCATCTGTCAACCTGTCTGTCAAAAGTCTAGCAAAGCCGATCCTTGATATAGCTAACTTTATGCCTCTGTAGTTGCTACAATGCCACACATCACCCTTGTTCTTAAAGATTGCCACTAGAACACGTCTTCTCCATTCCTTAGGCATCTTCTTCTCTCTCTCTAAAATCCTGTTGAATACGGTCTTTACCTGTCAGCACCCTTTATTTAATCACCCTTGTCTGTTGTACATCTGTCTGTCTCGTTAATCTGTACAAGTCCTTCTCGCCTTTCCTCTTGTCTAACCTGGCATACAACTCATCATATGATTTTCTGTTTGGCCTTTACCACATCTCTCTTCACTCTGTGCTTCAATCCTTTGTAAGAGGAAGCACGCTGTGCTTCAATCCCCTCCAGTCATCTGGAAGCTCATCATGAACACCTGTCTCAGCTTCTGTCTGAATTCCTCACAACATACTTACAAACACTTAACTCATCCTTCAGGATCACTACCACAACGTTTCTCATAATAAGAGTTTGTATCCCCCTCCAATACTACGTACTTTTTTCCCGTTCCACCTGGTCTCCTGCACACACGGTAATGTACTCTCCTCCTCTCCATCATGTTCGCCAGGTCTCTACCTTTCCCTATCATTGTACCAATGTTAAGAGTCCCTATGCTCAGACCTATACTCCTGCCTTTCCTCTTCTCTCCCTGCCTACGAACCCATTTCCCTCCTCTCCTTCCTCGACCACCAGTAGCCGATTTTCTGTCAACACCCTGTAGGTGGAGAGTGCTGGTGGTGACCGTAGTTAACCCGGGCCTTGACTGATACTATATGTAATTAACACTGACGATTTGAATTTTTAAAATTGGCATGTTTTACACTGGATGCCCTTCCTGTCGCAACCCTCTCTATTTATCCGGGCTTGGGACTGGCACAGAAATTACTGTCTCACAACCCCTGTGGCTAGAGGAAAGGGGAAACTCTCATACAACTGCTGTTAATTATGTACAGTTATTATAATATATATCTATATAGAACTGTTTATAATTAGTGCCAAAATTATTACATGTACATTAGATTTAAATGAGTATTTTCTTTGAAGCTTT
This sequence comes from Tachysurus vachellii, assembly GCF_030014155.1. Taxonomy (NCBI): domain Eukaryota; kingdom Metazoa; phylum Chordata; class Actinopteri; order Siluriformes; family Bagridae; genus Tachysurus; species Tachysurus vachellii. The sequence goes on from NC_083469.1 coordinate 22,717,870, forward strand.
TTTGATCAGAGTTCACAAATTAGACAAGTTAACTTCTTGCAGTATGGTTAACATAATGCTTTATGGTTGGTTTCATAATGTTTGTAGACTGATCATATTGGCTTAGTGCACTAGTGTAAGGATATGTTGGTTGACAGAAGATTTTTTTAAAGCCCTTTGGATAAGGGCATCTGTCAAATGTCATAAATGTACATAGATGTTCTACAACACAGCAGTGTGTTGGTGCGTGTACATGCATGTGTGTCCACGCTCAATATTTGTGTCCCTTTCTTAGGTCATAGTGCAGTAGACATCACAAAGGTGGCACGAAGACACCGCATGTCCCCATTTCCCCTTACCTCCATGGACAAGGCCTTTATCACTGTGCTAGAGATGACCTCTGTTCTTGGTACTGAGATCATCAACTATAGAGGTGAATTACATAATCAAAGAGTGTTACATTGTGTTGTTTTCAATCCCATCATATGACGAGATAGAAAGCAGGTACAAAACTTCTTTATACTTTCTAGTAGTCAAACATGCTCTCTGTGTCACAGAATGACTTTTAACATTAAGCTGTTACCTTAAAGTGATTAGAATGGAAGCTGCTAATATCTGTAAGCCAAAACAAAGTTTACATTGCATAGTCACACATATAGTTTCTTTTAATTTTTTTTGTGGGCATAGTTAGTTGTTAAAAACTTTCATAAATCTATAGATCTGTTTTTATTGTTGTCCAAACCCCACTATGATGCTGGGGCTAGGGATATACCCATAAAGCTAGAGGTTTTACCTTAGAAATCCCTTCCATAGTGAGAAATACTGAAGGTATAAACTGTTTTTCTACAGTTGAGGATTTTATCAACTGTCATTTATTTTTGGTTTGCTATTTTTTTTTTATTTATTTTTTTTATACAGATGGAATGGGTCGAGTCTTAGCTCAAGATGTCTATTCCAAAGACAATCTTCCTCCTTTTCCAGCCTCAATCAAAGATGGGTATGCTGTCCGAGGTGAGGGCTTCAGTTTTACTCAGACTGTTTTTGCCTCTTTCAAAGTTTATATTCTGAAAACTCCTTTCTTTGTTTGTAAGCTGCTGATGGCCCAGGAGATCGATTTCTCATTGGGGAGTCCCAGGCTGGGGAACAGGTAAGCACATGTACATTGCTTGTTTAAACACATACACACATACTATTTTAAACGTCAGATGATGGACAGTGTCACGATAGTTGTGCATCTGTGAATTTGTCTGTGCATATAGCCTACTCACACAGTGATGCCAGGCCAGGTAATGAGGGTGACAACGGGAGCTCCAATCCCATGTGGAGCAGATGCTGTTGTGCAAGTTGAGGATACAGAGTTACTGCGAGAATCTGAAGATGTGAGCATTATTTTCTTTCACTCATTTTTCTTCCACTCATAAAAACACCCCTCTTTTCCTCTCGTTTCCTTTAAACACAATATGTTTGCCAGAAGCTGGTCGGCAAATCTTCCTGTAATTCCATGTAATGACTTTCAAGCATACATAATGTACTTTTAAAGTATTTTATAGTATGCATAGATTTACAAGTTGCTGTGTTTTAGGGCACAGAGGAATTGGAGGTACGGATTCTGGTGCAAGCACGCCCAGGCCAGGACATTAGGTCAGTAGGAGTGTTCAGTTCTTAGATTCAACCTTTTAAATTACTTATACATTTTTAGTGAAACGTTTTAATTCATTTTAGTATTAAATTCTGCGCATGCACAGGCCAATTGGTCATGACATAAAGCGTGGGGAATGTGTGCTGGCCAAAGGAACACACATGGGCCCATCTGAAATTGGCCTGTTGGCTACTGTGGGAATCACAGAAGTGGAGGTGCACAAGTTTCCTGTTGTGGCAGTCATGTCCACTGGCAATGAAGTGAGTACATCATGAAAAGACTATCTTTTTTTTTTTTTTTTCTTTTCCATGTCATACACCTTTAAGATTTTATTGTGTCTTTCTCTAGCACAATGTGGCATTACCATTATTTGTATTAACATGCAAATGTGTTCTGTAGTTGTTGAATCCTGAAGATGATCTCCACCCAGGGAAGATCAGGGACAGTAACCGCTCTACTCTGCTGGCTACTATTCAAGAGCATGGCTACCCTACAATTAACCTTGGCATTGTTGGAGACAAGTATATACATTCAACTCTGTCTGTTTCAGTCTGTTCTACACCAGAAATGATAACAAAAGCACAGAATAACCTCATGTAGTTTAACACTAAGAATTGAAGAAACCTAAGCATAGCATTAGAGATTTTTTTATACTTTTACCCTTTTAGTAAGTCTGTGTAAACTGAGATTTAAGGTTTGATCAGGATTGCAAACCATTCCTAGATCTGGATGTGGTCTGAGGTGCCAGTCTCTGACAACAATGTTCTGGGGTTTACTTTCAGTGCACTCAGGCTTTAGTTTACATTGTGGAAAAGTGATTATACTTGTGTATATAAAATTATGCGACTGATATTCATTCATTATTTTTTAATCATTAATGATAACACATTCCACAAACTTGCTCAGGATTTTATTTCCCATTCAGCTCTTAGTTAGTAGTACAGTCACAGAGAACTTTGTAGAGTAAGAAAGTTATCTTGTAATACAGTGTAGTCTAATTTTTGCAACTATGTATTTTCCAGATTTCACAGATTATTATAACACTGATAGAATATTTCATAAAAGGCTGCCTGAATTCTATAGAGAGTTTGCAATGTCTTAACTTCCATTACAAGGTTCATAACTTGCCAGAAAGCCAAAGTGCTCCTAGACACCACAGCTTAAATATTTGAGGGATATTTTCCAGTTCCTACTTGGAAGAGCTAGGAAGATGGCTTCTCAGTTGTAGGGGAAGCATGTAGCCTATTCTACTTCAAGATAAATAGTAAGATACTTTTTCAAAGGAAGGGGTATGGACTTCATTTAGTTTACACTTCCTTTTCTTCTGGACTGCCAGTTTGGTTTCCCAAGAGACAGTTTCTTCCTACAATTGCAATACTACTTAGTCTATGGCTGCTTTCTTATGTGACACTAAAAGGCGTTTCAGTTCTGGTATTTTTGATATAACACTTTTGTACAATAGCAAAACTTTAGACAATTCTTATTCTCATTAAATAGCACTATCAGTACTTATTGATACTGATTATTTCCTTGGTGGAATAAGCCCAAGATAAACTCACCCATTCTTTTACACCCCTTTCCATTTGGATTTGGGGAATCAACTCTGTCATGTATAGTATATAGTATAGCTCTATTTCTCTAAATTTAGTGTATATTCTCTCAGTGTATGTAAGACCACAATGTACTTGCCATTCCCAGGGTTTGAGTTCAGTCATATTTTGATTTATTACCCATTTGTTTAGTCCTTCTGGTTTGTTGGATCATGCCTTAATATGTTTAGACCTTGAATTTTGTTGTTAAATTCTTTTTCACATGGATCATCAGCCATCGCTTGCATGCTGTCATTTACAGTTTAGAATATTAATCGGTTACAGATATCAGTAATTTCAGTATCAGTAATCCTTATCTGGGAATAGTTTCTTTAAGTATGAGAACAATGTTCTGTAAACATTGTTTACAGAACGCAAATGGTTTTCATCCTAAATAGAGGGCAATATCAACACAGGGATTCTCATTCTCAATAAAGTTTAGTATCAGCACTGTTTATGTATAAGTGTGTTACTGTCTGGAAAGATGCATCATCAGGATGTGTTCATTAGTGAAATTTGACCTCTACTAATTCAGAAGGAAGGTTACATATATATCTGAGTAGGGGACCCCTAGGCAGGATACTGTAGGTTACTGGAGTTCATGAGACTTACATGGGGTTGGTAATTGTAGCCAGCAAAAAAATAAGCAAACAGGAATACTCCTCTAGGTTAGAAGGAATCTAGATATTGATGTGCAGTTTTGTTAAAAATTCAGTTCTCCGAGTTTATATGCATTTGGATTAGGAACTGTTAAGACCTAAAAACAGTCATGGCAGAAGGTGTTTTTTTTTCCTCTCACCTGGTCAAGAGTGGGAGAAGTGCACTTTTTTAATTAGAATTTAAATTAGTTTTATTATTAAAATGAGTAGTTTTTTTATAATCATTTTGTCTTTCCTTGCTTCTCCTTGCAGCCCAGACGACCTGTTGAATGCCCTGAATGAGGGAATAAGTCGTGCAGATGTCATCATTACATCTGGAGGAGTGTCTATGGGAGAGAAAGTGAGAGGGTGTTTACTAGAGTTAATATTGTGTCCTGAGTGATGCTTATGCCCATGTTGACAGGTCACAGTTTGTAACTTTATTGCAGTCTTAGGGCACATTTTACTGAGTGTGCTAGCTATGATCAAATACAATCAAGTCCATAAATATTTGGACATTTACAGGGTTTTATATTTAGATTTTTGCTTTAGCCATCTACCACAGTATATATGAGTTGAATTTAAATAATTAATTACATTTACATTAAAATCATTTGCAGTCAATGACTGCCTGATGCCTGGAGCCCATAATCATCACCATATGATATATTTTCTCTTTGGTGATGCTCTGCCAGACATTTACTGTCTTTGCTTCCTACATGTTGTGGGGCTGTTTTGGACTCATCAGACCACATGACCCTTTTCCATTGCTCCAAAACCTCTATGTTCCCTAGCAAACTAAAATCCGATTATCCTTACTGATTGTTTTCTTCAAGCTATGGCTATGTGGATGGTACCTGAAAATGTAAACACTATTTTAAAAAATTAGAAAACTTTTCATATGCAGAAATTTCTCATATTTAGAACATCTGACTGCAATCTTAATTCAAACTAAAAGGTACGTTTTCATAGTGGCACTAAGATTATAGCTTTTGGTAAAATAAAAGTATGCACAGTAAATGTAATTAAATATTGTGAAACAAAAACGAATTACATTTGTGAGCTTAATGATTATCAATTTAAACCGTGTCTTTTTTTTGTGTGTTTTTATCTTTCTCCATCAGGACTACTTGAAACAAGTTCTGGACATTGACCTTCATGCCCAAATCCACTTTGGTCGGGTGTTCATGAAGCCAGGGTGAGAACAGAGCAAAGCAAAGCAACCTTCAATGACAAGATTCATAAAAGCTAACTAAATGCATTTTATAAATTACACATTCTTTTTTTCCAATTTTAGTCTTCCTACAACATTTGCCACCGTAGACATTGATGGCACACGGAAGCTCATCTTTGCCCTGCCTGGTATGCATTCTTTTACTGATTTAACGTCATTGTTCAGTACAGGGCCAATGAAATGCAGTTAGCCTCTAACCAGTATTGCAAGTAGTAATATGCATATGAATAAACATAGATGTATTTGTGTCAATAGTTACAAGGTAGATAAGCAGAGACCAGCTCAATGCAAATGACTATTAATACAATACAATGTGCAAATGAAAAAGTGTAAACACAGTGTGCTGCATTATACAGAATGAGGTATATAAATACATACAAGTGCGCAGTTCCAGTTTATGGAACAACTATTTTGTAATTACCAACTAAAAAGCACTCCTGCATTCAGACATTACTGAGACATTTGTTATACTTTTCTAGACTTTCACTAACACTGATTTTCATGTTTTCTCACAAATTACTTTAGAATAAATAAAAAAGGTACATAGTGTGACATGAAGAAAAACTTTCACAGCTGTCATGAAGATTTGACAAAGTTTTGTTTTATTGGGTGTGATGATACGAGCTTGATATTCTTATTTTATATCATTTTATATAGATTTTATATTCATCTCACATTATTTTTGGGTCTGTCAGGCACATCACGTTACCACTGCTTTTCAGTTTGTTCATCAAAGATGAATTGGGTTTCAGTCTAGGTTCCTGCATTGCTGTTGCTGTGTTTCAGGTCATTGTCCTGTTGAAAGGTTAGGCCATGAACGACTTCCTTCAAAGCTTGTTCAGTCTTTTTCTGGTTGTGACATCATGACCATAATAGGTCTATAGGTAACATAGGGTAGAACCTTTTCTTGATATCTCTCAGCATTAAATAGTCTATTCTTTTGACTAAATTTCCTGGGACACCCATTCCTGGAAAGATGTCTTGACAATTGTCTTGAAGGCTCTCCATTTATAACAATCCATCTCATGGTGCATTTTAAATTGTTTGGAGATTGCTTTATACTTCTTTCCAGATTTATTGCAGCAGCAGTTGCTTCTCTGTGGTCCTTTTTTCTTAGCATGATATATATCATTAGTACAGTTTGGCTTCTTAATGACAGTGAAAGTAGAAAGTGTGTCTTCCCTTCCCTGACCACTGTGCCCACAGTCCATCTGCATTGCCATGGTGGGCCCTCGCTTTGGCCATCCTCTGCAAAGGTGTGTGGTCAGTCTCTAGGGTGAAGTGTTGGCCTACCAGGTTGTGGAGAGCTTCTCAATGGCTCAGTTTATTTCCAGGTCTTCTTGCTCAACAGCAGTGTTATTTCTTTTAGGCAGGGCTCAGTTTCCTGCTGATGTAGAGGACCGGGTGTCCAGTCCTATCTCTGTGAAGCAATCGGTGTAAACTATGAAGAGGAGGCTGAATTCAAGGTTCTGAAGGACAGGAGAGCTAGTCAGTGCTTAGTTTTTCAGTTGATCCCCTTATTCAGTGGCTCATTTTCTGGCTCAGTCATACAAGATTTTGCCCACATTGAAGTATGCATCCTGTGTGGCACAAAGCTTTCCGTTGTTGTAAACCATGTTGTTTTTTTTTTTTTTTTTTGCTTTTTTTTTTTTTTTTAGCTTTTTTAGAGGTTAGCTTTATTAAAGTCCTCCATAATAATAATGAGAGGGCCTGGGTGCTGTTGCTTCGAGTCTGTGATGTGATCTGCGTGTTCTTGATGCATGCTTGTACTCATTTAAACATGAATAAGAATGAACAAAGAAAACAAAAAAAACCCAAGAAATATAAAAATTTATCTAAAATAAAATGCCCTAAAAATATAACCTGTTTTCATAAAAGGTTTAAAATTATTGAAACGTGATTGACACTTTTTTAAACGTTTTGAGACTTAAAAAACTGGGTTTTGTCTGTGATGACTACATTTGTTGTATTCAGCTGGGAAACGTGTGGCTGTTACGTTAACATGTACCACCTACCTGAACATTGTTGCAGAGCCCTTTATTTCATTAAGTTCTAGGTGTTGACTTGCCTCAAATTTCCCAGATCTGAATCCAATCAAGCAACTGTTGGATGTGCTAGTCATGCTTGTGATGCTTTCTCCCTTCCATCTTCTTCCAGTTTTCTACTTTTTTTGACTGAAGTGTGTGTTTTGGGTCTTGCTGCATGATAAAATCCTCCCAGCAGGCTCAGCTTCCCAATCAGGTGCTGAGGGATGATTGTATTGAATGCTGAACTAAAGTCTATGAACAGCGTTCGTACATAAGTGTCTATATTGTTCAGGTGGGTGAGGGCTAAATGAAGGGTTGTGGCAATGGCATTGTCCGTGGAGCGGTTTGGACAATAAGCTAACTGTAGGGGGTCCAGTGAGGGTGGTAACTCGTCTTGATGTGCCTCATGATGAGCTTCTCGAAGCACTTCATAATGATGGGTGTGAGTGCAACGGGATGATAGTCATCGAGGCAGGATACTGTAGATTTCTTTGGGACAGGGACAATGGTGGTTGTCTTGAAGCACGTAGGAACAACGGCGCTGCTCAGGGAAATGTTGAAGATGTCAGTGAAGACATCTGCTAGCTGTTCTGCACATTCCCTGAGCACCCTGCCAGGATTGTTGTCTGGTCCAGCAGCCTTCCTTGGGTTAATTCTGCATAGAGTTCTCCTCACGTTGGCCGTGGATAGACAGAGTACCTGGTCGTCGGGGGCAGGGATAGTCTTCCTTGGTTCCGCTGTCCCTTGCTGTTCTTAGCAGTTCCTTATTCTTCTTGTTTCTACCACTATGGTGGGGCACCTGTGTATGAGTTGCATAGCTTCAACTTGACTTCCCGGATCCCGCTTGGGGCCAGGGCCAAGATGGCTAGAAGAGAGAGAGGGCACAGTAGATAACTAGGATGTCATGTTTGATTGCTCTGCAGTGTATGAGGTGCATATTTGAAAGGGTGAGGGTGTGTCCACATGCTGGTTTGCCAGTTCACCATGTCTCTCGGACCCATTGCTGCTCTGAGATCCTCTGCAGTTCAGCCTGGGGTTGTAGGGTGTTAGGTTAATATCTGTTGCCACATTTAAGCACTGCAGGAGCAGTAATCCACCTCAAGATCAGTAGTGAGGCTGGGCACTCATGAGGCCTGGGGATGAGCCATGTGCAGGCCACTTGAGTTCTTCTCAGACCAGCCTTGGCAAACCATGTCTTTGCATTTTGTGCACAAGTGTGTTATCATGCAGAAAAAGGTTTGGGCTTGGTCCTTTAGTTCAGTGACAACAGTGAAGGGATATTGACCGCAGACTTCAATGCCTGATGTCAATGAATGGAAACAGTAATGCCAAAGCATTCTAAGATATACTGTAAAAAAATTTTACAGTGGGGCTCGAAAGTTTGGGCACCCCAGGTAAATATTTGGATTAATGTGCATAAAGAAGCCAAGAAAACCTGGAAAAATTTCCAAAAATCATTAAATTACAGATTAGACATTCTTATAATATGTCAAAAAAGGTAGATTTTATTTCCATTATTTACAATTTCAAGATAAAATAAAACAAAAAAAAAGTCTGCAAAAGTTTGGGCACCCTGCAGAGTTAATACCTTGTTCTGCCCCCTTTGGCAAGTATCACAGCTTGTAAACGCTTTTTGTAGCCAGCCAAGTCTTTCAATTCTTGTTTGTGGTATGTTCGCCCATTCTTCCTTACAAAAGTCTTCCAGTTGTTTGAGACTTCTGGGCTGTCTGTCATGCACTGCTCTTTTAAGGTCTATCCATAGATTTTCAATTAAGGTGAGGTCAGGAGATTGTGAAGGATCATTATCCATTTGTAGAAGCCATCCTCTCTTTAACTTCAGCTTCTTCACAGATGGCATCAAGTAAGCGTCCAAAATTTGCTGAAATTTTATTGAATCCATTTTCCTTCTACTCGTGAAATGTTCCCTGTGCCACTGGCTGCAATACAACCCCAAAGCATGATTGATCCACCCCCATGCTTAACAGTTGGACAGAGGTTCTTTTCATTAAATTCTGTGCCCTTCCTTCTCCAAACGTACCTTTGCTTATTCTGGCCAAAAAGTTCTATTTTAACCTTATCGGTCCACAGAAATTGTTTCCAAAATGCATCAGGCTTGTCTATATGTTCATTTGCAAACTTCAAATGCTGATTTTTGTGGTGAGGACGTAGAAGAGGTTTTCTTCTGATGACTCTTCCATGAAGACCATATTTGTACAAGTATCTCTTTATAGTGGAATGGTGTACCATTCTGCCAGATCTTTCTGGAGGGATCGTGCAGTCAAACGACAGACTTGCTTTTCTCACAATCTTGCGAGCTATTCTGTCTGATATTTTTCTTGGTCTTCCAGATCTTGCTTTAACTTCCACTGTTCCTGATGACTGCCATTTCTTAATTACATTCCGAAGAGAGGATATTGGCATCTAAAATTGCTTTGCTATCTCCTTATAGCCTTCTCCTGCTCTGTGAGCGTCAACTATTTTCAGTTTCAGTTTTCTAGACAACTGCTTAGAAGAACCAATGGTGCTGATTGTTGGGGCAAGGTCAGATGAGTCTGGGCATTTAAAACCTTTTGGTCCTGCCCCTGCCCCAGACCATTACCCTTCCCTTAGATTACTGCTTAGAATACCCACAACACCCCCCCCCCACACACACACACACACACACACACACACACACACACATACACACGCGCACACACACCAAAGAAAAAACAGGTTGCTTACCTTTAATGACAGTCGTTAATTTTGTCTTTACTTTTTCTTTCTCTCAGTCTCTTACTGCTTCTTTTTTTTTTAGGTAACCCAGTGTCAGCAGTTGTCACCTGTAATCTGTTTGTTATCCCTGCATTGCGAAAAATGCAGGGTATTCTGGACCCAAGGCCAACAATCATCAAAGCTAGGGTATGCATTTAATTAACGAGACTTATTGAAGATGCATTATTGAAGGCATATTTCTTTTGTCCTATGATGTCATCAGCCTGTGGCCTTTTCTCAATAGCTCTCCTGTGATGTTAAGTTGGACCCACGTCCAGAGTACCACCGCTGTGTATTGACGTGGCATCACCAGGAGCCCCTGCCTTGGGCCCAGAGTACAGGTAAAAGTAAATGCATATGAAATTTGCATGTATTTTGTCTTTCGTTTATATTTTAATTTGACACACTTGCTTCTCTTTTGGTTAGGCAATCAAATGAGTAGTCGGCTTATGAGCATGCGCAGTGCCAATGGACTTCTGATGTTGCCCCCTAAAACAGAGCAATACGTGGAGCTGCACAAAGGCGAGGTGGTGGACGTCATGGTCATAGGGCGGTTATGATGTTATCATAAATATTACATAAAGAGTAAAGATATATGTGGTGCATGTCCACATATTTATTATATTGTAATATGCAATTGCACAGTTACTTTTATTTTTTTTTCCTATTTGGATAGAAGTTGCTGAAGTATTATCAACCTTGCAAACAAAAGCAAATTTATGAATAGACATAGTATTTCAGCAAGAGAGGGACGTATGTATGTATGAATGCGTGTATACACACCTGTGTGTGTATACACTAAATGTTGAATATAAAAGGTCTGGTATATTCACTAAATGGTGTATATAAACATACCCCCCAGCTTATATTGTACCAAATTAAACCACAATAAATAGTCATATCAATAGAAATTTTATAGAAGGAAAAAAAACACAGTACAAGGACCTGGTGCACAGCCCTTAATTACTAATTTGGTAAATATTCTTGTCTTTTCAGATATTTCTACAGGTCCTTTAATTTTGTCGTAGGTCTCTTGGCAGCTTCCAAGGTCTCCCATAATTACTTTTAAACATTTGCATGAACGTGATTAATTTTGGACATGGTGACATGCCCCAGTATAAAAGTGCCACTATACCATCTTTGTATTGTTATTGTAATATTCCTTTGAGTTTTATTAGTTTTTATTTCATATTAATGATCCAGAAAGCGCTTGGATTCATTTTTCATCACAACAGTGGTGTGTAAACATTATGTCCACTGTTTATGTATTTGTGTAAGTATATATACAGTTGTGCTCAAAAGTTTGCATACCTTGGGAGAATTTGCAAGATGTGTACCTTTATTATTTTTTATTTTATTATTAGTATTTTTTTTTTTTTTTTAAGAAAACATGAGTAAGAAGGCAAAATAAATTTATTTTCTTATAAGACTCAGATTAATATGTAAGGCATAACAGAATGGTACAATCATCAAACAAAACACAATAAAAAAGAAAATAAGCAAATAATCCCTGTCCAAAGTTTGCACAGCTTTAGTTCTTAATATCGTGCATTGCCCCCATTAACATCAATGATGGCATGCAGTCTTTTGTATTAATTGTAGCTGCCCGTTCGTCTTTACAGTTCCTGAAATATTTGCATGTTCCAGATCTACCCAAAGTGACTCAATTATATTGAGGTCAGGTGACTGTGATGGCCATTCCTTAACTTTTTTCTGCTGTAGTCAACCTTGCCTTGTGCTTTGGATCATTGTCATGTTGGTACATCCGAGAGCATCCCATGTGCAGCTTTCGTGCTGTAGAATGCAAATTGTCTGCCAGTATTTTCTGATAACATGCTGCATTCATCTTTGGATAAATTTTTACTAACTAACTAACTAACATGGGTGCAGTACTGGCTTTCTCTTGGCAACTCAACCAAGCAGGTCATTAGTATTCAAGTACCTCCTTGTTGTGTTCCTTGAAACACCACTTTGTTCCAGAGCAGCCAGTATTTCTCTCAAAGCTGTTTGTGTATTTTTCTTTGCTTCCTGAACAATTCATCTGGCAGTAGTGGGTGAAATCTTTCTTGGTCTACCTGACCGTGTCTTAGTATCAACAAAAACTTTATTTTACACCTCCTTATAAGAGTTTGTACAGTACTAGCTACCTTATAACACAGGTCCATTGGCAGTTCTTTTGTCTTCCTCATGGTGCAGTATTCAGCCAAGTCAGTGCATCACCTCATGAGCTGAGAAACTTACTATTTATGCACAGACTCTGATTACAATTGCAATACAAACATTCAAGGATATGTAAACTTTTGATCAGGGTTGTTTTTAAGGTGATTTCAGTTATTGTTAGGTTTTAAAAAGAAGTCAAACAACTGTGATAATTAATGACTTCACGTGTCCACTATCCTTAAATAAGAAAACGATTTATTTGCATGATCAGTCATATTTTCTAAAGAAATGGCAATTTTTACAATTTATTTTATTTTAGGGTATGCAAACTTTTGATCACTACTGTACATATACATGACATAGCTAAATGTTTGTGGACACCTGACCATAATCATGTGTTCTTTTTGAAAATCCCATTTCATATTTAGCTTCCCTTTTCTTTAATAATAACTTCCACTACTTCATGGAAGGCTTTTCACCAGATTTTGGAATGTGGCTATGGGGATTTGGCCATTCAGCCTTAAGAATTTAGTGAGGTCAGGCACTGTTGATGGGCAAGGAGGCATGTATGCCCAACAGTTGTTTGGTGTTCCAGTTCACCCCAGAGCCCTCCCTATTAAGTTCTTACACAGACACACAGAGAAACATCATACTAATGCTGGGTATGACCCCCTTTAACTAGCACAACAGTCTTACTGTATTTCTTCAAGGAATAAATTTCAAAGTCTTGGAAATATTCCATGTTGACATTTCGTCCATGTTAAAATTGAAATTTGTATTATGTAATTGATATGAATCATTGATTTTTTTAAAATGCAAATCCAGTCTGATTACTGATCATGTGCATCCAGTTATGGCCATAGTTTATCTAATAATAGCTAATTCCAGCATGATGATTTAACATGTCACAAGGCACAAGTCATGTCAAACTGGTTTCATTAACATGACAATGAGTTCAGTGTATTTTGGTGGCCTCTTCAGTCACTAGATCTGAATAGACCACTTTTAAGAGATGATCAAAGGAAGTTAAGAGATAAATGTTTAGCTGAAATATGTACAGTAATTATGTGACACAGTTGTGTTAACATGGACAAGAATCATATAGGAATGTTTTCAACACTGTGGAATTTCTGCAATAAAGCACTGAGGTTATTCTGAAGAAACATGCCATAAATCTTAAACTGATGAACATTATTTTGTTTGTTTTTTCAAATATTCACTAATTTTGAATTTGATGCCTGAAACACTTTCCAAAAGAGCTGAAACAGGGGTATTTTTCACACTGTTCATTTTAACAACCTTTCATTTTAACAACCCTTAATAAGCATTTCGAAACTGAGGACACTAAATGTTGAAGATTTGTAGGTGGAATTCTTTCCCATTATGTATGGCTTCAATTGCTCAACAGTCCGGGGCATTGTCATATTTTGCACTTCATATTTTACTATGAAGCCATGCTGCATCCAAGAAAGTCGTTGCTTGGTTGGCAGGATATTTTGCACCAAAACCTGTATGTACTTTTCAGCATTAATGGTGCCTTCACAGATGTGCAAGTTACTTATGCCATAGGCACTAACACACCCTATACCATCACAGATGCTGGCTTTTAAACTTTGTGCTGATAAAAATCTAAATGGTCCTTTTCCTCTTTAGCCCAGAGGACACAACATCCATGATTTCCAAAAATAAATTGAAACGTAGACTTGTCAGACCACAGCACACTTTGAAACTTTGTATTAGTCCATATCAGATGAGCTCCGGCCCAGAGAAGCTGGCAGCATTTCTGGGTGCTGATGTATGGCTTTTGCTTTGCATGATAGTTTTAACTTGCACTTCAACTAAACTCAATGCAACTCAAGCTTTATTGTCATTCTTCCACATACACAGTATACAAAAGAAGAAATGTCATGACTATGGACTAATGTGCAAAGGTAATGAACACAGTAAGAATTAAACAGTAAACATAAATTAGCAGTAAACATTTATCATCCTAGAGCTATGATGTGTTAAGTATGAGGTAGATTTGAGGTATGAGGTCAGTGTGGTCAACATGTATTTTAAAGTGCAAGTGCACAGTCAGGTTCAAATGAATATGTGAAAATGTGTGCAATAATGCAGTTAAAATCCCTGAGTCCAAAAAAAAAAAAACAAGCTGATGTGTTATATGACCAATGTGCATTTTAGTGCACAGTAAAGTGGCTGCGTGCAGTGTGTTGGTGTCCAATGAATGACCATTAAATGTCCATAGTGCTCAATTAAGCAGGGGGAAGCAAGGTGATGAGGTTTTTGATAAGTTCCACTACGGTCGTGTCATTAGCAATCTTGACGATGAGGCTTGTGGGGCATCAGTGCCCAGTGTGATGGTGCCTGATGTTCTGCTGATTATGTGCACTACTTGCAGTCTCTCTCAGGTAGTATAGAATCCAGTTACAGAGTGGAGTGTTGAGGCCCAGTACAGAGTGTTTTCCTCACCAGTTGTTGGGGGATGATCGTATTGAACGCTGAGCTGAAGTCAATGAACAGCATTCTGACACGTGTCCTTTGGGTCCAGATGGGAGGATTGTACATTGCTACTACTATAACAGCAGTGAATTCCCGTGGTAAGTAGTCCGGCCAGCATTTTACCACTAAAAACTGTAGCTGTGGTGAGTATTGGGTAGTGACTATCTATACACCAGACTATTTATACACCAGTCGTTCTTTACATAAACAAAGTCTGCCACTCTTACTGGAAGTCTCAGTGCACCTATCCTCACGGTATGGTGCTAGCCCATGTAGATGGATAGCTGTGTCAGGAAAGTTGCATTGCAGCAACGTTTACATGAAGACAGGCACACAGCAATTCCTTCTTTCAGCTTGGGTGTTCAATCAGAGTCTGAGTTCGTCTATTTTGTTGTCGAGAGCTGATGGGGGTAATACTGATGGGAGCCTTTAAAGCAATTTTTTTAGGTTATCCGAGAAAAGCTCACCATATGCTTTTTGAGTTGGCCAGATGGGCATTTTTAGGTTACATATGGTTAAGCTGCTTGCTTAACCACTCTATAGAATTGAGACCTGATGACACACCACTCTGTTACAGATGGAATAACAGCTGACTGCTTTTCTAAATATATTTTTGCTTAATTTGCCACCAAAGCACCCAACACCATCAAAGTTCTTCCAAAAGTCTGTCCAAAGTCCTTCCACCTTGTTTGACAGATCTGTTTCTCATGCTTAAGAATATGATGTACTTAGTTGTGCATTGGAGCCTTCTACTTCTCTTTCTGTACTTTAAAGCAAGTTAGATACATGCGCTCTTCGGTTTCAAGCAATTTGTAGACTGACTACTGACCGATATCTGTCTACCAATAGAATAAACAGGAGTTTCAGAAGAGATTGTATTTTTGATCAATTAAGTGTTATTTTGGTGCCTTTCTTTTAAAATCAAGGGTACTTCAGTGTGACCCCAAACTTTTGATCAGTAGTGTTTTTCTTCTATATTTGTATGTTGACACAATTAATTGGTCCAAATATTCATACAAACTAAGTAAACACAAAACATAGTTTGAAATGATCGTTTATTGAAGGAAAGCAGCTATCCAATAGCAACTGTCCCTATGTGAAAAAGTAGCTGCCCCATAGTTTTGTATTCAACCAATAACCAAATTTATAAATCCGTTTCTAACTGGATTCTAACCACTGTAACATCAATGTATCAGAGTCTAAAAGGTAAACAAGCAAACTCTATTATTAAGAAATACCAGAAGGGATTAGAGAGAAGGTTATTGAATTAAATCATCCTACAAAGTATTACATGACCATTTTTATGGCTCTGGGGCTCCAGCAAACTACATTAAGAGCCATTATCTTCAAGTGTTAAACACTTGGATCAGTGGTGAATCTCCTCAGAAATACAGGCCTACATCTGAGAACTTATTGAGGACTCATCCAGAATTTCACAAGTTAGACAAATGTCTTAGGAATTGACCTTGCATTCTTCAAAAAGGTCAGCCTCCATAAAAAGGGTCATATCAAATTTGGCACAGAGGTTGCACAGCATCCAAAATAAAAACATCATATAAGCAGACAATGGTGGTGGCGATGTGATGGTGTGTAGATTCTGCAGGGCCTGGGTTACTTGACATATTTGAAAGAATACTGGTTTCTAACATAAAATCCTCAAGGAGAATAGATAGTTGTAGTATATTGTCATGTAGCAAGATACTGAATATGAAGCACATGAGCAATTCCTCCACAGCAATGTGAGAGACTGAGAACATTTGGTTTCACTTGTTGCTTCTCAAGGTTACACATCCAGTTGTGTTTAGGCACTTAATACAGAATGACTTTTTTACATGGGTGATATAGGTGTTGCATTTTTTTTTTTTTTTTACAATAAATTAAATTGTAATTGAAAAACAGTGATTTCAGTCTTCTTGTTCTCCTTGTTATATTTTTATGAGGACCTGAAACAAGTTAGTGAAAAAGAGGAGAAATGGGTGGAAAATACTGACTGGATGAAAAAGACATTTGAAATGTTAGCACAGACTGATTTGGTTCTCAGACATGCTGGAGTGCTCTGATTTCCTCAAGGAGGATTAAGGTTAACTGTCTTCTGCTAGGTCCTCTGCATTTAATATATACTGTATGTTATTGTACACTATACTAAATATCCAACTCCTGATTCAGTTTATCAAGACTTTATTAAGGTATAGAATCTATACTATACTATAGATTAATAGGGTGAGGTGTTTTGCAAAGGGTAAAAGTTTAAAAATGTGTGCTGTGGGTCTTCAGGTTGAGAAACACAAGACTATCAAAACAGCTTGGCCCACTTTTTGAGGTTTGTACAGCTGGGTTTTTTTTTTTTTTTTAAACTTAAGGATGATACAGCTTATTTAAGAGCTGACAGTGTTTTTATCTTAAATACACTAAATGTACAGTCATATATGCTGAACTTATGTTGTATATATTTGTGACCAGCACTGCTGAAATATTGAAGCAATGAGGAGAAAACCCATGTACTATATAAAAATGTTTTCTGTAATGATATTAAAACATAATTAAAATCATTAATAAATAAAGTTTTAATATTAATATCAAGAGGTGGCTGAATTACCTGCCATTTGTTAACAAATATATGTCCACTTATATTGTTACAGTATAAATAATATGTATGTTGGAAGTCCCTTTTTAGGCCTCCATTGTGGCATCTGAGCTTTAAATAGTTCATTTCACTAGTTATATCCTAATTGTTTTTATGTTTGTTACCACAGCAGCTACATTATTGAAAACATGCAAGGACAGTAATGAATGT
The DNA here is from genome assembly GCF_030014155.1 of Tachysurus vachellii. NCBI lineage: Eukaryota > Metazoa > Chordata > Actinopteri > Siluriformes > Bagridae > Tachysurus > Tachysurus vachellii. The sequence continues at coordinate 22,735,186 of NC_083469.1, forward strand.
TGAATAAATGATGTTCTACCGTGTAAGGTGCCACAGTACTATTTCCAGGAGAAGAGCCAATCAGTTTCAGCCATGTGAGAATCATCAACAAACAAGGCAAACAGTGTGTAGACAGCACCACAGCTAGCTAGCTCTCCCTAACTTATATAGTAGCAACTGGAGATGGAAATACTTTTACATTTTCATGATGTTAGCTTAATTCTAAAACTGTGAAGTGTGTTCTGATGGCTCTACATATTTTTGAAGTAAACATTTTGAAGTAAATTATTTTTAACAGATTACCACATTTGAGTACAAAAGATTTGCATGTCCAAAACTGCAGCTCTTGTGGCGTGTTCCCGGTCTGCAGTCGTCAGTATCTATCAAAAATGGACCAAGGAAGGAACAGTGGTGAAAAGGTGACACGGTTATGGGCAGTAAATGGTCATGGGAAGCTGAAGGAGTTAATGCTGGTTCTAATGGAAATTGCTAATGATTTGGCAATGTTTTACTGGGACACCTTGGGTCTTGACATCCATGTGAATGTTAGTTTGAAATGTACAAGCTCCCTAAGCATTGTTGCAGACCTTGTACACTCTTTCATGGAAATGGTATTCCCTAGTGGTTATGGCCTTTTTCAGCAGGATAATGCACACTGCGACAAAGCAAAATTGGTTCAGGAATGGTTTGAGGAGCATGAGTGTGAGGTGTTGATTTGACCTTCAAATTCCCCAGATTTTAGTACAATCAAGCATTTGTGGGATGTGCTGAACAAGCAAGTTTGATGCATGGAGGGACCTACCTTGCAACTTAAGAGAATATAAAGGATTTGCTGCTAACACGTTGGTGCCAGATACCACATCACTCCTTCAGGGGTATAGTAAAGACCATGGCTCAAGGGGTCAGGGGACCAAAACAATATTGGGAAGGTGGTTATAATGTTATGACCGATTGGTGTATACACTGCTCAAAAAAAATTAAATGAACACTTTGAAAACACATCAGATCTCAATGGTGGAAAAAACATAGTGGATATCTATCATGATATACAGTGGGTAATGAGTTAGGAATGAAATGATGCCACATCATTTGATGGAAATTAAAATTATCAACCTACAGAGGGGTGAATTCAGACCCCCTGAAAATAAAAATGATTTACTTTTATTACAGCAACTCAAAATGGAATTCAGTAGTTTGTATGCCTCCCACCTGCTTTAATGCATGGCTGACAGGAGATGACGGATGATGCCCTGGACTTGGCCTGGGATTAGATACCCCAGGACATCACTAGGCTCCTGGACAGTCTGAGGTGAAACCTGGCGGTGTCTGATGAACCAAAACATAATGTCCCAGATGTTTTCTTTTGGATTTAGGTCAGTCGAGCATGGGGGACTGACAATGCAAAGTAGGGACTGACAATGGGTCCGAACCTAATGGCAGTCAGGGTGCTGTTGTCTAGCCTGTAGAGGTCTGTGTTACAGGCAGCATAACATTCTCCATTACTTCTCCCTTTCACTTCTGTCACATGTGCTCAGGGTGAACCTGTTCTTATCTGTGAAAAGCAAAAGGTACCAGGGAGAGTGCCATTTCTGTTGTTCTCTGGCAAAGTGCCACAAACTTGAGCAGGGAGCACGGGGCCCATTAGAGGATGTCAGGCCCCTATGCCACCCTGTCTGTTTCTAATTGTTTGGTCAGACACAACCTGCTGGAGGTTATTTTGTAGGGCACTGGAGGTGCTCATCCTGTTCTTCCTTGCACAAAGGATAAGATACCAATATATATATATATATGGTTGTTTTTTTTTATTTGTTTTTTCTTGTTAGTACAAATCATAAATAGTTCTCCCAGGAGTCAAGTTAAGTAAGAGCACCAATTGTTATGGGGTACCAATACTTGCAAGTTTTGAGTTGCCTGCTGATTGCCAGATGTCAGCCCTGTTTCTACTTATCAGGTCATCATTAAAGACCGACTTGCAGTTTAGCAGTGAGATTCAAGTTTCAGATTGAACAAACATACAGGTGCATTTTAAAATATATGTATTTTTTTATATATATTTTACATTAATAAAACGTTCATTTTTTTTCCCACAATTTAATTCAAGCTTTCATATATTTTAGATTTATTACACATGAACTGAAATATTTTAAGCATTTTCTCATTTAATTTGGATAATTATTGCTCTAAAAATCCATTATCTCTAAATATTAGAATATTTCATAAGATAATCAAAGAAATGATTTATAATACAGAAAAGTCAAACTTAATTTATGCACTTAATATTTGGTTGGGGCTCCTTTTGCACAAGTTATGTCAGTGCGCTGTGGCACTGCGACTGTGATTCAGCAGCTAGAATCATGAAGTGCTATAAAATTTCTTGGTAGAGGGCTGCACTGACTTTGGACTTATTAAAATGCAGTGGACCAACACCAGCAGATGACATGGCACCCCAAATCATGAATGTCTGTGGGCATTTCACACTGGACTTCAAGCAGCTTGGATTCTGTGCCTCTTCTCTCTTTGTCCAGACTCTGGGACCTTGATTTCCAAATGGAATCCAAAGTGAACTTTTATTTGTAAGAATAACTTTAGAACACTGAGTTATCCTCTAGTTCTTTGTCTCCTAAAACCAGGTAAGATGCTTCTGACTTTGTCTCTGGTTCAGGAGTCGCTTAACACGACTGCGACTCTTGTAGCCTATTGCTGGACACATCTGTGTGTGGTGGCTCTCGATGCACTGACTCAAGCCCGAGTCCACTCCTGAAGCTCCCCCACATAAGCAGCCTGTATGTTGGAATTGGCATAAGAGATGTGGTCTGAGCAGCCAAGGTGGGGTGGGGTGCGGTGCTCTGCACAGTACACGGTGGGGATAAGCGAGATGCAGCGTGTTTGCCCCCCTTTTATTGCAAAGTCCACATGCTGAGTGAATTTAGGTAGTACTGATTTGAGATTTGCATAATTGAAATATCCAGCGATAATAAACAGTCTGCCAGGGTGCAGATCGCTAATAGCCCCATAGAGTTCATATAGTGCCTCCTTAGAGTTAGCACTGGGGGAATGTACAATCCAATAATGAAAACAGTGGTGACTTGGTAAATAAAATGTCCTGCATCTAAGGGGCTTTTTACACCTGGTCACTTCATGCATTTTCTGTGATCAGATAGCTATCCGATCGTAAAAAGACAAGGTCTAAATGCCCTCCGAAACGACGAATATAAATCCAATCGTTCAAACCACTTCAGGAGGTGGTCTGGGACGCATTTCAGATGAAACTGGACAGGTGTAAATGAATGTGGTTGTTCAAGCCACATACGTCAGAGTCCTCCCAAACGGAAGTACGTCACTCGCAAGTGATCTTTCATCCAGGTGTCTCGTTGGGTCTTAAAATGCACTGCTGCCGCAGCAAAAATGCAGCAAACAGTAAATGCAGTTTTTTTGTAGCATAACCGTCATAACAAGTTTTCCGATCAGAGAAAACACATGAAATGATCAGGTGTAAAAAGGCCCTAAGGGTCACAAAGTCAACTAACAATTAGCAGTAACTAGAAAAAAGCACAGGGTTCTTGCAACATTCCATGCTGTAAACCATGAGCCTTTCTGCAGAGAGATGCATTTTGCCAGTGTGTGTATATATAATACTCAGTAGAATATAAATAATGTCCTTTCTACAACTGTTTATAGGCAAGTGGAATTCAATTCAATTCAAGTTTATTTGTTCTTTTTACAATTAACATCATCTCAAAGCAGCTTTACAGAACATGAACATAGAATAAAAGGTTATTATAAAGAATAATATAAAGATTAATAGAGTACAAAATTGAAGATTAATATTAGATATATTTAGTTCACAATGTGTATGTATTTATCCCAATTATGAGCAAGTCTGAGGTGACTCAGGCAGCAGTGGCAAGGAAAAACTCCCTTAGATGATAAAGGAAGAAACCTTGAGAGGAACCAGACTCAAAGGGGAACCCATCCTCATATGGGTGACACTGGAGGGTGTGATTATAAATATACAGTCATACAAATGTTGTATTGATGCAAAAGATAACATTGAGTTCACATCTCCTCTATAGTATTGCAGAGTCCAAATCTCAAAAGACAAGTTGCTGTCTAATATAACACCCAGGTCTTTTACTGTCGAGATAGTAGTTACAGTACATCCCTCTAAATGGAAGTTGAATTGTGAGAGCTTCTGTGTACTGGTTTTTGGACCGATAAGTAGTATCTCTGTCTTATTGGAGTTTAATAACAGAAAATTACAGCTCCTCCAATCTTTTATCTCTCTAACGCACTGAGTTAATTTGGACAATTTAGCTATTTCATCTTGTTTTGATGATATATAACTGTGTATCATCAGCATAACAGTGGAAATTAATCCCATGTCTTCTAATAATGTTCCCTAATGAAAGCATGTATTTCGGGAAAAAAAAATTTTTTTGCAACCAGCGGAATTTCTCAGTTCATTATAGACTATACACCAATTCCTTTCTGCTTTAAGTCTTCAAATGTTCACTGTTATACAGTATATACTGTTATTCACAAGTTATTTGAGTGTCATTGTTTACCCAAATGCGCACCACTCATTAAATGTGTGAAACCATCAGTGAAGACAGTGAAGGTTTGCCCAGAGAGTGACATTCCAAAGGTTTCAATAGCTTCACAGACCACCCACAGACATCAACACTTATACATCCTTACTGGACCATATGAACACTTGCGTTGACACTACTGTCAAACAAGTGAAACACTTTTCTAATCAAAAGACATGTTTGAACTCTGAAGTCTGCCTCATGCTGTTTTTAGGATCATTGGAAAAGTCAAGCAAGTACATGCACTTTGCATTGAGGAGCACTTCCACAGCAGCTCCGACCCCAGACGCATTTGGAAAGGCATCCAGACTATCAATAATCACAAACCTGCTACACAGCTTCTTCCAACCGGAAATGCCTTACTCCTAGACAAGCTTACCACTTCAATTACAAAACAATTGTTGACCCTCTCCGTAGCTGATCATCCTATATCACTCTCCACAACAGAGGTGTACTCTGGACTGTGCAGAGAAGATGTTCGAAGTCATACCTTGATATGTGCTCAAGGCCTGTGCTGGCCAACTGGCATAAGTCTTCACTGACCATTTTCAACCTATCACTGGCCCAGGCCACTGTTTCAACCGTACAACCATCAAACCAGTGCCTAAGCGTACATTTGCACAGTGTCTGAATGATTTCTGCCCTGTGGCACTCACCCCCTATTGTTATGAAATGCTTTAAGAAACTCGTTCTAAGTCATCTCACAGCAAGTAGGTCAATGGAGGATGCTATTTCAACTGCTCTTCAAATCAAATCAAATCAAATTTTATTTGTCACATACACATACATACAGGGTACGACATGCAGTAAAATGCTTTTTGCAACTGTCTGGTATATAAGCATAAAAAAAGGGAATGCAATTTAGGATAAAAAAATAAACCAAAACCAAAAGGAGATAGATAAATAAAACTATATAAAATATGAAAATATAAGTGATAATGCATAAATATGCATATACATAAATGTGTATGTTTTTTTAAAGATTGTCCTTAAAGTGTCCTGGTGCAGTATGGTGTGTAAATAGTGTATATAGTGTATAAAGTGGCACTGTGCTGTGCAGGTCCAGAGTTAAAGTGACACTAACAGTCCAGAGTTAAAGTGTCAGTGCAAAAAAACTTAATTTCTCACGTTTTAGTAAACCATTTAAAGGTTCTGAATTTGTTTTTAAAAAGAATCTTTAGATGAATGAAACATTCATTTTGTGTTGTTCTTTTAAAAGGAAAATGATTTAGGTATATCATGTATATCATGTGATGAATAAAAAAACATTTATGTGATGAATAAAAAAATAATCAGAATTAGACTGTAATAGAAACAAATGTAAACATTTATTAAATAATATAAGCACTATATAACTAAGTTTATTTACAAAAAATTCTATTAACCTATTTAGTATCTATAGGAATAGGGGAGTGGGATAGGAAAAGAGGGATAGATTAATATGGGATGATTATTAAGGGATGAGGGATCCTAGGGTTGAGCCCGTCTTCAGTCCTGGGGTTGACTGTACACACCTATAGGAAAGGAAAGTGATTTTTAAAATCTTAATCAAAAATAGAAATAAAATGAATTCATACTTACCTATGGAGAGCTTGAGCAATGTAGGGAAAAGAAGTGAGGAAAAAGAATGAACATAAAATGAATCAGAAGAAGAAAAAATAACGCAATAAAAAAAGACATTGCTCAGAGCTTCTCCAAAATGTCCATCATCTGCCGGACGTGCTTCTTGAGAAGATGCTGAACCGTGGTGGCTAAGGCTGCTGGGTCGCTGTAAAGGTCCAGAGGCTGAGAGAACAGTACTTCAGCAAGCTGTGTTAGGTGATCCTGTTAACAAATTACACACACATCCAACACAGTGTCACTGAGGTTAAGATACAATCCTGAGAATTTGTGTATCGTGGCATCAGAAGATATTCCAACACTTACGATAAGCACTGTGAAGTACAGCTCTGCTGCAGGCTCTCACACGTCCACATCCCACATGTTGACGAGCTTGAGCAGGCGCTCCAAGAATCCTCCATTAAACTTTAGGAAAGGAAAACAACAAGCATCATTAATGCCATGTTCAACAGGGTTAAAGGTTTTATCTTCTGAACTTACATTCAACGTCGCTTATAAATCTCCTGATCAGTCACTTACTGTCTCAAGCGTTGAGCCACTTCTGAAATGGCGGAACAGAATCAGCTCAAAAAAACATCCAGGAAGTTGTAGTGGGGGACCTGCACAGAGAAGAAAAGTTACAAAAAGAAATTAGCATTACATATCAGAGTCCTGTTTACTATATTAAAAAATCTACTATATTTAAACGTCACTTCACACAGGCAATTATTAGCTTACACAGGAGGAGATCTCTGCCTCAATCAAATCCTGATAAGAAGGCGTTCTCAGGAATTGAATCAAGGCCTCGTAGGCCAACTTCATCCTTTTAAAACAAACAAAACATGCCTGTGACTCACTGGCTATGGTTTTAAATTTGCTGAGTAACAAAGTATTTTCGTCACTAAAATGAATCGCTTTTTCATCATGCTGACTTAAGGATGATGAAAAAGCGATTCATTTTAGAGACGAAAATACAGAGTCTGAACATGAGACAGCACACAATATAAATTAAAGCCGAGTGGACTTTTCCTGCGCAATAACAGCGACCGAACAAAGGTTTTACTCACAGCGAAGGCCTCGCGGAGAGCGGGCAGCTTCAGGCCCATATCAGTAACCCCTCTGAAAGATGGCAGCTAAAAAACAGGACATGTAAATGCTTAGTGTATGTTAAACACACAATACAACGTTACACCATTAAACAGTGAAGAGTTTCATACCAAATAAAGGGCACCTCCATCTCCTCTGGGTTAAGGCTGCCGTCACTCTCCTGCAAGCCAAATCAACGAATCGTTAAAACTTGCACAGTAGATTTTACAGCCTCCCGTTCAGGTGAATAGCACCAAATGTAGATACACATCAGGTGTGAAACATGGAATTACCGCATATGGAACGGGAACCTCTTCCTTCTCCCAAGTGTAAGTGTCCATTTGCCCATCTTTACCCACAAACAGGTATGTGCAGGTCACCTGTTTAATGGTTTGCTGTTGAATAAAAAAAAATATTGACACTGCAGACAAATTCAAAAAGTTACTAACAACAATACACATTTTATGAAAGTGCAATAAACTTACCACGTAATAATAACCTGGCACGATGATGTTGGTCTCCACTCGGTTACAGGAAATAAATTCTGTAACCCTCCCAGATTCAACCTGAAGAGAACAATTTAAAAGGAACAGAATTAATCACTGCAATTAACAAAAGTTTTGTGATGCCAAAAGGAATAATCCCTTACCTGTATGCCAGTGAAACAATCCTCTGTGGTGGTACTGTATGATAAGGGAATCCCTGCAAATGAAAAATAGCTGAAACTCAAGATCTATTTCACAAAGGTACATATCTAAAAATCAACAAGGTCAATTCTCTTCATCAGAGTACTTAGGTCTGCGATTACCATGTGATTGGTGGACTGTGTCTTTGTGGTTGTAAACCAGCAAAGACGACACTCTGGGCCCCTTATCATCCACAAGAGGTATGTCCTGATGTTCACTGACTAGAGATAGAGAAACAAAACTAAACATTAGAACTTGTAAAGAAGAGTGTTTGTGTGTTTGTATCATAGCTGCTACACTGTAGAATACCTCAGACTGGGAGATGAAGGTGTCTGCAGAGAGGAACTGAATGTTTCGGCAAGCGCTGATCAGCTCACCAGCATTGAGAGCAGGAAGATCATAAGTACTTTTGATCACAGCAGTTTCATACTGATATTCTGTTCAGTAAAAAGAACCTTGTAAAATCCGGTGATTGGGTTTAGTAAATAAACAAAAGCTTTGGTTACCAGAAGAACAGCTGATGGGTCTTCTTGTTGTTCGTTGGGCAGCGAATGAAAATGTGGCTCAACAACCTTAAAACACACAAACTCAATTTAGTCCCTGCAATTAATAAAATTTTTTATGCCACAATGAACAATCACTTAGCTGAATGCCAGGAAAACTCTCCTCCGTATCTGGTATAATAAGGGAATCCCTGCAAATGCCAATTAGACGAAATTCATGATCTACAGTATGACCACATTTCACAAATGTGTTCTTCTAAACATCATGTCAAATCAAAAATGTCAATTTTCATCACTAAATATTCATTCGTTCAATATTCTTCATTCCATGAAGGAAAAGTTTACTTTGTGAGTCGAGTGGTGCTTCTCTACGGTTTCGAGCCCGCAGAGCCGACTCTCTGGACCCCTTATCATTCCGGGGATGTCTCTCCTGATGTCCACTGGCTAGAAATAGAGAAACAAAACTAGACATTAAAACTTGTAGCGAAGGGTGTTTGTGTGTTTGTATCTCAGCTGCAGCACTGTAGAATACCTCAGACTGGGAGGATGAGGAGTCTGCAGACACGAACTGGACATCGCAGCAAGCGCTGTTCGGTTCACCAGCATTGAGCGGCTGTGAAATGTAGAGCACGAAGATCATAAGAGCTGCTTATCATAGCCGATTCATACTAACATCCTTTACAGTAAAAGCAACCTTGTAAAATCCAGTGATCGGCTTTAGCAAATAAAGGAAAGATTTATTTACCAGAATGATGGCTGAAGGTTCGTCTTGAGGTTCGGTGGGCAGCAGTTGCAGAATTGGCTCAACGACCTTAACGCGCACACACACACACACACACACACACACACACACACACTTAGACAAAAGTGGCCTACACATTTCAAACAAAGTGAAAATGTTACTATTGAACTGATACATACCTGGAGTACAGAAGGAGTATCGAATGATTCCCTCAGCACGTCCACAGCCTCTGCAATGAGTTTTAGGTGAATCAGAATTACAACTTAACTACACAATATCAAACTTTCCTAGTTAGGCCTAAACGTTAAACTTACTTTACATTGACTTGACATTAAACTGTTTACCAAAAGTCTTATCTAAAAAAAACTATTTACCTCTTCCATGGTGTACACGGTTTTATCTGCTTGAGAAGCTCTCACAGACACCACTTCAGGAACGTCACACAACGCCTCCTCCTGTGGCATCCCTTTATCAACTTCCTTAAAAGACTCTTGACTGAAGGTATAAGCTTTAAGCATTTATGTAATTCTCTTCTAAATCTCTAGTGCTGTGGTTGGAAGGACCGGGACGTTTATTGTGATTGATGCCAATGATGAACATGATGCATCCCGAAAGCAGAATGGATTTCTTCAACTTTGTACAGTATACCGAAGATGAAACCAGCACTGCCAGCTTGTACAGACAGATGTAAAACTCGCTTCTTTCTGAAGATTTCTGAGGGCTTTCTGGATGTGTTCCAGACTGTGAAGAGTTTATACACTCAGAGACCACACATGGTCCAAACTGTGGTAAGAATAATTTACACACAAGCACCTGATTTGTGGAGAAATAACTAGCTCCTGTCACTGTTAAATACTTCTTATCAATAAGCAATAATCTATATTATTATGTAAAAAATTATGTTTTTTCTTTCTTTCAGAAACAGTATGACTTCTGGTACAAAGTGGTACAGGGAATAATTTTTTGAAGATATCTTCTCAGACTATGCTAATTTCAAATAATGACCTTTCCTTTCATCACTTATGAAAAAAAGCATTCACATTTGTTCTGTTTTCAGTTAGAACTCTTGATATTTGTTCTTAATACTCAAACAAATGGCCAATCATCGTTCGTCTGCACTGTCTTCTGAAAAGTGAAGCCATTTCCACCAAGAAGACTCCAATGTATTTGTGTTGGATTTTGGGGATATATTTGCTGTGACCAACTGCCCTTGTCATGTGACTGATTACTGCAGGTAAAGTGTAGATAATGTAATAGAACATGTTATTGGACTTTTTATAATTACAGCAACACTGTAATACGAGGGTGGGATGGTTCCTCAAGATCTCAGACCTGCTGTAATGGAAATTTACCTGACAGTTTTAATCTGGGAGCCTTTGAGTTCATTTTGTACAGAAAGGGAAACAGAAGACTTATATCTCTTTGTAGTTACACAATGCATTTAGGAATTACTTTTATTACACTTTTAGATGCCTGAGGCAAATTCTAAAGAATCGGATGGCTACTTGTTTATATAGAGTTTTAGATGGAATTATTAGTCTGGTTATGGATGTGATTTAAGAAATCTGAGCAAATGGGTTCATTATTTCACCCACTCAGTATTTTAATTTAATTTGAATAAGCAGTCATTGCTGGCTGAAGAGAATTAACTACATTATACATAGCTACTTATTTAATTAGCATGTGAAAGAATAAAGAAGGTTACAAGAAAATGGCATGGACTTGTGGAAGGCAAATGACAGAAGAAATGAGCAGCAGGTTTTATAATACAACGTCCCCTGAATGTATTTTAACTGTCAATTTCAAAATCATTTTTCTGTTGTTTTATCAAGCAGCTTAGACCTGAAAAACAGTAAATAAATAACCTTTTATTTATTTGTGGTTGTTGGTCAGTAGCAGACACTTATACAGGGATAAATCTAGCTTCATTTGGGGGTCACTTTATGCGGTCTGTAAGCTTAAGATGAGATGAGAGAAAGAGTACATAATTGTCTATGAAAAGAGAACAAGTTATTCAAGCTAACAAGCTATGGTAAAATAAAATACTGGTTCATTATTCAAAAGGACAAAAAAATAAGAACATGAATTAATTAAAAATCATGGAATAAAGCAGCTTGGAATGACAGAGAAATATTCAATGTTATTACATTCTTGAATCATCATCCAAAGGATCTCTAGGATCATTAAAGTTTTAAAAAACTTTATATTTATAGTTTATATTACATTATATTCATAATAATATAATATATATCTATGAATAATAATTTTTTTCAAAGATTACATGTCACAAACATTTCTTCTTCGTGATCTGAATAACAATTTCACAAACTGTTAATACATAATAACACATAATACGCAAGCGCTTGTTGTCCCTGGTTTTACATCTGCACACATTACAGAGTATTACACAGATAATAAAGTATAACACAAATTACACAGTGGAGGTGTATCTAAAGGGCAGGCCAGGAAGTTGGGGTGTCAGGCAGTTGGGGTGTCAGCATGGGCAGAGGGGGCAGAGGGAATGAGAGAGAGAGAGAGAGAGAGAGAGAGAGAGAGAGAGAGAGAGAGAGAAATTTAATTTACATGCCTGTAGAGAACACAGCAGAAGATGTGAACAGAAAGAGACTTCCTGACACTGGCTTGTGAAGTGATTTTGGCCCATTCTTCCACTGAATCTTCAGAGAAACAGTTTTGTTTTCTTTGTACGTATGGATAACTTGGGTTGTTACCTACATCTGGTGAAAATTTTATGTCAACTGCGCCTTTAGAATTTAGAAATATTTACTGAGAAATATGGTGACGTGTTCAGTACTTATTTTACCCAATGTATGTGTGTATGTATATAGCACCATATGCCAAAAATAAAGAAAAAAGCAATCAAAACAGAGAAAATGTCTTTTATTTATTGACTGTCAATGTTCAAATATTCAATATAATTTAATTGTTTGGATGTTACCCACACAATATACCTGTTTATATTGTATTACATCACCTGCATTGTCTTGTTATTTATTGTTATAATGTTATTTATTACTTTTAAGAGTCACAAACAGCTGGAACAAAATTCCTTGTGTGTGTCAACACACTTGGCCAATAAACCTGATTCTGATTCTGATACAATATAACACATGTTGGCCATGAATGAACATAAGTGGGGCCATGTTTTTAGTCAAGCTCAAAGCATAGACAGTTCTGGAAGGACAGGCCAGCAGATGTGGTATGGTCAGTAATAATAATCTCACTGCCACCCTCAGGGTTTTTCTCCCTAAGGATGGTAGGAGTCTGAAAACTAATATCTGTTTTGCCTTGTTTGTAAGAATCAGCATTATCCACTTGCTCATTCAGTGGCACTAGGGAGGAACTTAGTTTGCTAGAGCTATTTGGATCTTCAGACAATGCTCCAGTCTCTTTAAGTCTGCACAAACTCTCTATGGTGTCTAATGGAGAATTCATTTGGTTTGGTCCATCACTGATGATTATTGACTCCACCTCAGATGTTCCTAATACACAAGTGGATGGGTTGGCAGGACTATTTTGTACATTGTGTAATGTTTCTTCTAAATGTGATGCAGTCTGTTTCATTTGTGATTCCACTTCAGAAACCTGTAAAACGAGATCAATGTAAGCGTTATACTGTATATGACAGGGACATCCAATCCTCATTAACAAAAGGCTGGTGTAGCGCCAGGTTTTTATTCCAATCAAATAAGCCTCTTTTCTTGATTGGATGAAAAGCTGTAGCCACACCTGTCCTATGTAGGCAAGACTGGACATTCCCAGTATAGGATCAATTGGAAAAAGTTGCATGCTCTAGACATAACTTTCTACCTCAACAATGGAAAAATGCTCATTTCCTTCCTCTTCTTGCACAGGGCTGTTTTCTTGAGGGTGTCCTTCACAACTTGCATCCTTTTTGACCAGTTCTGCTTCATGTACCACTTCATCTGCTTTATCTGCAGTCCCCATCACAACACAATTGTCACTTTCAGGTTGATTCTCCTCAACATGAGCCATATCATGGTCCTTAGCTGGCTGTACGGTTAGAGTTACGGTAAGCTGTTTCTTAGCCTTGTTGAATTTGGCATCTCCTTTATCGGCATCGACAGGGTAGGATAACTGTAGTTCCAGTTTGTAATCTGGCTTTTGGGATTCTAAAGCCAGTTTTCTGTCAGTCACGTTAAGGTCAACATTTGCTGCTGATTTGAGAAGTGGTAAATCTATAGTAATGACAATCTCTTTTGGACGTGTTCCTGGAGCCGAATCTCTGGAGCATCTACAGTCTTGCAGATCCACAAAAGATCTATATTTGATGGTGTAATGTGGTTGTATAGGCACTAAAGGACTATCGGCAAAAGACGACAAATAAGGTTTGGGATTTTTGACTGGCAGAGTGTCTGGGTAAAGTATATTGAAAGCTTTGTCATGAGGAGAGGATTCTTCCTTCTTGGACAGACCAGAGATTTGGTTACGTATTACAGCTGGCTGAGGCACACCTTTGTATTGGATTTTTTTCAATAATGTATTGGTTTTGTCCAGTGTGACTTGAAAGGCATTCTCCACCCCTTGTATTGCAGTACTGTTTACAAGTTTCATAAACCTTTGGTTCTTGCCTGCCATGTAGAGTGTTTGTGGATGAAAAACAACATCATATATCATGTATTTCTTGCCCTTGCTGTCTCTGTCAGGCCTACCAGGAGTTAGACTGTATGGCAGTGACCAGTATTGCCCAAGCTGGCCATTTTCAGCCCTTCCGGCTTTACATGTGGGCTCGTTGATTAGGTTATTGGAGCAGATATTTATAAAACACTTCTCTTTCCCATTCATACTGCTCTTCAGCACATGGTGGGGATTTGGATGTATAAATTCTACCTTTATGCCCCTCTCTTGCTCCAGCTGTGTGATTTCCTCCTCATACTTCTTCTTGTTTTCTGGGTTAGATATTTCCTGGGCATATTCGTGGAGCAGCTCACGAAACTTCTCGTCCTTCATGGCTTTACTGAAACTGTTTATTTCATCTGTCGTCATATTAAGTTCTTCTAGTTTGTTGCCAAACTCCATGATAAGTGTCAGAAATAGCGAGCTGAGATAGCAACAAGTGTATACAACACAGCTGAAAGAACGGTTCAAATATAGCCGGTATCCTGTGTTATGTGGAAAATTCGGAGAGTACAGCTCCAACTTTTAACTCGCTTTAAAGTTAAGTTTAACTCGCTTAAATTTACGAAATTAGGAAAATAAATAAATAAATTCCGTGTTCGGGCTTAACTCGGCAACTGAGTGTTTTCGTTGCTATGGAAACTTGTTGGCTCTTGCTAAGGAGACGGGATGCACTTATTTCCAGGGATTTCAGAACAGCGTAACAGATATTGCGTCATTTGGTAGGCGTGGCCTATTTGATAATCTAACCGTAACTCTAACCATAACCGTAGTTTTTGGTTGTTTATTTGTTTTCTAAAATAAATCTACCTGTATGACTGTTTTGTCCTTCGTAGTATGCAATTTTTTTTTTTTTTTTTTAAGAGGGCGTTTTTCCAAGACCTCCAAAACACGCCCACTTTACGTCGTGGTAACGAAACCCCTGGAGTTTAGTGAATGCCCTAAGGGTGAGGGGAGGGGGGAGGGGCCTTCGAGAAGCTTCGTGAGCGTCCCCGCGTTTGCCTGATAGGAAATAAATCCCCCTTTCTGGGCTAATAGTAAAACGTGTGGATTTTTAAGAAAACGTGCACATTTGTTTAATGTATTTCAATACATTCTTAAACGCTCAAATCCCTCAAAACCGTCGCAAAATCTTGCACTCTTCCTCAGAGGCGGTATTTACTTTATAACTGTCTCACATTCTGTCTCCTTTACAACTGTGAACTTTAACATTGTGTAACTATAAAAATGCTCCCAGGTACAATGTTTTATTTGTTGTGTCAGTCAGCTGTATGGTCTGGTCTTTATCAGCAAACAGGTCTGTGCTGACCTCACAGTTTATGATGACCCATTAGTTCCTCAGGAGCTCTCAGTTGCACTATTATAGTTGTAGAACTATTGTAGAAATTTACACAATTTACTGTAGATGGGGAGATGGTAATGAGGATGGGTTCCCTTCTGAGCCTGGTTCCTCTCGAGGTTTCTTCGTAATGTCCTCTCAGGGAATTTTTCCTTGCCGCTGTCGCCTCCGGCTTGCTCATTAGGGATAGGGATAGATTAGATTAGATTAGATTAGATTCAATTTTATTGTCATTACACATGTACAAGTACAAGGCAACAAAATGCAGTTTAGGTCTAACCAGAGTGTAATAGTAGCAAGTGCAGGATATAGAGTTTACAAGAGTTAAATAAGTTAAATAAAGTGGTAATATGGAAGTAATTTACAGATGTGTGTGTACTATGAGCATAATATACAGATGGTTATAACTATAACTGAAATTTACTAAAATTTACAGAAGGATATGTGCTGTAACAAAATATATGGCTATTACTATAAACAGTAATTTACAGATGTGTATGTACTATGAATATAATGTACAGATGAATATATGTACTATGAATATAATATACAGATGAATATATATGTACTATGAATATAATATACAGATGAATATATATGTACTATGAATATAATATACAGATGAATATATATGTGCTATGAACATAATATACAGATGAATATATATGTGCTATGAATATAATATACAGATGAATATATATGTGCTATGAACATAATATACAGATGAATATATATGTTCTATGAACATAATATACAGGTGGCTATTACTATAAACTGAAATTTAAACTGAAATTTACAGAAGGGTATGTGCTATAAATAGAAATACAGGAGGATATGTACTATGAACATAATATATTGCTGTTACTATAAACAGCAATCAGGTGGGTATATACAATGGTAAGACAATGGTGAGCAGCAATGCAAAAAAGAGCAAGTGTGCAAATGAGCATAGTTTTGTGTAACAGTCCATTAGCGCAATAGCGAAGTGTGTGTGTGGGGGGATGTAACAGTGTATGAAGGACAGTAGGATCAGCGAGGGGCATGGTTCAATAAAGAGACAGCTCTAGGAAAAAAGCTGTTCTTTAGTCGGCTGGTCCTGATCTGGAGACACCTGAAACGCCTGCCGGATGGCAGAAGAGAAAACAGTCTATGGGCGGGACGAGAGGAGTCTGGATGTCCTCCATGGCTGGAAGTGGAGTCCCTGTGGTGGTTTTCACCAACCGCTGCAATGCCCTGCGCAACAGAGCAGCTCCCATACCAGACTGTGACACAGCTGGTCAGGATGATTTCTATTGCGCAGCAGTAGAAGTTCACCAGGATATCCGAGGAAAGCTGATTTTTCTTTAGTGTCCTCAGGACCTCGTGAGCCTTCTTGACCAGGCTGGAGGTGTTGGTAGTTCAGGACAGGTCCGCCGAGATGTGTATCCCCAGGAACTTGAAACTGGAAATGCGCTCAACAGCCATCCCATTGATGTGGATGTTGTCATGTGTGCCTCCTGTCTCCTGAATTCCACAATGAGCTCCTTTGTCTTGGAGGTGTTAAGGAGCAAGTTATTGTCATTGCACCATGTGGCTAGGTGCTGGATCTCCTCCCTGTAGGCAGTCTCATCATTGTTGGTGATGAGACCGATCACGGTAGTGTCATCTGCAAACTTGATGATGGAGTTAGATCCATTCACAGGCCTGCAGTCGGAGGTGAAGAGGGAGTAAAGGAAGGGGCTCAGGAGACAGCCCTGTGGTACACCAGTGTTGAGTGTGATGGTGTTGGAGCAGTTCTGGAGCAGCCTGATCGAACTTGCTGGGGTCTGTTGGTCAGAAAGTCCATAATCCAGTTGCAAGTTGTGGTGTTAATGTTAATGATCTACTACTTTGGCTATTAACTTGGATGGAATGATGGTGTTAAATGCTGAGCTGAAGTCAACAAACAGCTTACGTGCATAAGTGTTCTTATTGTCCAAGTGTGTGAGCACAGAGTGCAGTGCCATGGAAACTGCATCTTCTGTGCTCCTATTGCTGCGGTAGGCAAACTGGTGAGAGTCCAATGTGGCTGGCAGAGAGTCCTTCAGGTGTTCCAGGACCAGCCGCTTAAAGCACTTCATGACATGACAGAAGAGGACATCAGTGGCAGTGGGGGTGGAGTGGGAGGATTTGTAGTCACTGATAGCCTGGATGCCTTGCCACATGCGTCGAGGGTCAGAGTTGGAAAAATGCTCCTCTATCTTCTGCTTGTAGCAGTGCTTAGCCTCTTTGATGTCCCTCTCCTTGTTCATCCATGGCTTCTGATTTGGGTATCTGATTTTGCCTATATTAAGTATCATAAATATTAAGTTAATTGTATATATTAATGTATTTAGTTTTATCCTTATTTTTCATCGTCTTCTTCTTTTTCTTCTCCTTCTTCTTCTTCTTCTTCTTCTTCTTCTTATTATTATTATTATTATTATTATTATATTTATTTATTTCTTTATCTCTCTCTTCTGTTTTCATACTTCTGTAAAGCTGCTTTGAGACAATCAGAAATTGTAAAAAGCACTTTACAAATAAATTGAATTAAATTGAATTGAATTTTGATGTACTATATTTTGTGAAAAATAAAAAAGGACGAGTTTGTTGGTGTGTAATAGGTGAAAGAGAACAGCTGAACCTCTGCTTTACTTTACTTTACTTTAATTTTAAATGCAAACGGTGTTAGAGTCAATGCATATAAGAGGAATACCTCTTTAAGAGGCTTATTTTAACTATCAGTGTAGTTTAGGTAACTTTGTGTAACTGGTTAGTTTTATTCACATTGTTTTATAGTACAGCATTCGACGAAGTTTATGAGAACAAAACAAATATTAATTTTCACAACTTTGCTGCCACAGCTTTTTTAATGGCAAATTGCATATACTCCAAAATGCTATGAAGAGTTAATTAATTGGAAAGTCACTCTTGCAATGAAAACCAAACAAAAACAACAACAACAACAACAAAATACCAAACACATCTGCACTGTATTGCCACAAAAGGACCAGCTGACATCATATCAGTGATTCCATCGTTAACACAGGTGAGAGTTTGATGAGGACAAGGCTGGAAATCACTCTGTCATGCTGATTAAGTTAGAATAACTGACTGAAAGCTTTAAAAGAAGGCTTTCTGGTGCTTGAAATCATTGTTCTTTCTCTGTTACTCATTAGTCATCATTGCTTTGCACAAAAAGGGATTCACAGGAAAGGATATTGCTGCTAGTCAGATTGCACCTAAACCAAGCATTTATCAGATTATTAAGAACTTCAAGACGAGAGGTTCAGTTGTTGTGAAGAAGGCTTCAGGGCCCTCAAGAAAGTCCAGGGAATGTCTCCTAAATTGATTCAGCTTGGGGCACCAGCAGTGCAGAGCTTGCTTAGAAAATGCTTATAACTATACTTCAGTATACTATAGCAACATCTAACAAAAAGAGCTAAAAGAAAACACTGAAGCAGCAGACTTTGTGAAAATGAATATTTGTGTCATTTTTCGCCACTGCTGTATGATACGCTCTTGTAGCAGTTTTTGTTATTTCACGTGGTATTGTATATCGATGTACTACTTTTCTATCAAGAGGATTTTTAAAAGAAGTGAATGTCATGGATGGCTTGTACTATGCCAAGCCTGAACACCAGGGGGACTTTCTGCCTTTGTTTTCTTGAACCATGTGTCTTTGTTTTTGGTTTGTTATCATGTTTACCTCTTACCATCCCTGCACACCTGTTCCTCGTGTACCTTCCATATTTTCCATATTCCATATTCACATATTTAATTCTGTGGTCCTGCATTTTTTAATTTTTTTTTTTTGCTGTGTCCTTGTTGTTGCATGCCTTCTGTTTTTTTGGATTTGTTCTCTGTTTTATGCTCTTGTTTTTGGTTTTGTTGGATTTTGTTTATTTTGCAGTTTATTTTGTGTTTGGTCAATCTAGTTTCTTTTAATAAACCCGTGTTACCTACTATTTGCATTTGGGTTTGATTTTGCATTTGGGTTTGATTTTGCAATCTGCAAAATCTGCAAAATGCAATCTGCATTTGGGTTTGATTTTCCACTCCGTGGAGGCACCTGTTTTCTGACAGTGAACTGTGCTGAAAATGATCACTATGCATAAATAGACATGACATCACTGTAGTCTTAATTTGCTCTTGAATCATAATGGTGTTTTCAGAATATTTTATATTCATAGAGAAATAAAGTTTTACATTTTGTATTTTAAAGATACTAATTTGTTTACATTTACATTTACATTTACATTTACAGCATTTGGCAGACGCCCTTATCCAGAGCGACGTACATAAGTGCTTAAATCTCTAACATTGAATACATTAATGCTGGATCACTAAGTTACATACTTAAGATACCATGAGTTTAAAACATTTGTTCAAAGTTACAATGAAAGTGTCAAAGGTGTGTTTTTTTTTTTTTTTTTTTTTTTTTTTTTTTTTTAAAAATGCAAAAGATAATGAAAGAAGTGCTAGTTGAAGTGTTTCCTGAATAAGTAGGTCTTCAACCGCCGCTTGAAAATAGCCAGTGACTCAGCTGTCCGGACCTCTAGGGGAAGTTCGTTCCACCACCTTGGTGCCAGTACAGAGAAGAGTCTTGTAGTATACTTGCCTCTTACCCTGAGAGATGGTGGAACCAGTCGAGCAGTGCTGGTAGATCGGAGGGTGCGGGGTGCAGTGCGAGGAGTGATGAGGGCTTTGAGGTAAGAGGGAGCTGGTCCATTTTTGGCTTTGTAGGCCAGCATCAGTGTTTTGAATCTGATGCGTGCAGCTACCGGAAGCCAGTGGAGGGATCGCAGCAGCGGGGTGGTATGAGAGAACTTTGGCAGGTTGAAAACAAGCCGGGCAGCTGCATTTTGGATCATTTGCAGAGGACGGATTGCGTTCATATGTAGACCTGCCAGCAGTGCATTGCAGTAATCCAGTCTAGAAATGACAAGAGACTGAACAAGTACCTGAGCAGCCTGTGTGGACAGAAATGGTCGAATCCTTCTAATGTTGTAGAGAAGAAACCGACATGAGCGAGTCACATTAGCAACATGAGAGGAAAAGGACAGTTGATTGTCCATGGTTACCCCAAGGTTGCGAGCTGTGGCTGACGGGGAGATCAAATCGTTGTGTAAGGATATAGCAAGATCATGACCTGGGGATGAATCACCTGGGATGAAGAGCAGCTCAGTTTTGCTAGGATTAAGCTTTAACTGATGAGCAGTCATCCATGATGAAATTTCTGCCAGACATGCAGAGATCCGGTCAGAAGCTGTGGCATCTGCGGGTGGGAAAGAGAAGATAAGTTGTGTATCATCAGCATAGCAGTGGTAAGAGAACCCATGTGAGGAAATAACTTCACCAAGAGAGTGAGTATACAGGGAGAAAAGAAGAGGACCAAGTACTGAGCCTTGTGGGACGCCAGTGGAGAGTCTGCGTGGAGCAGATGTCACTCCCCTCCATGTTACCTGATATGAGCGTCCTTCCAGGTAGGAAGCGAACCATTCCCAAGCTGATCCGCATATCCCAAGACTCCTGAGGGTGGCTAAGAGAGTCTTATGGTTGACCGTATCAAACGCTGCTGAAAGGTCAAGGAGGATAAGGACGGATGAGAGATTGGCTGATCTAGCAGCATGTAGTTTCTCAGAGACATCTAAAAGGGCTGTCTCTGTGGAATGAGCTGCTTTAAAGCCAGACTGGTTGGGGTCTTGGAGGTTGTTCTGTGAGAGATAGACAGACAGTTGATTAAAGACAATGCGTTCAAGAATTTTTGAAAGAAACGAGAGAAGTGATACCGGTCTGTAGTTACTGATGTCTGATGGATCCAGAGCAGGTTTCTTCAGGATGGGAATAACCCTTGCTCTCTTGAAGGTAGTTGGTACCTGACCAGATGCTATGGATCTATTGGTGATAGTTGTAATGAAGGGCAGAAGGTCTTGCGAGATGGTCTGCAGCAAAGTGGAAGGGAGTGGATCCAATGGGCAGGTGGTAGGATTGCAAGACTGGATGAGTTTTAGAATCTCTTCTGCTGTTACAGTTGAGAAATGTGACAACAAAGGTGTAGGGGAGTCCATACTCTGAGATGTAAGTGCAGTCGGGGCTGAAGTGAAGGTCCGGCAGATTTCCTCAATCTTCTCCTGGTAGAAAGAAGCAAAGTCTTCTGCAGTCAGGGAGGATGAAGAAGGTGGAGCCGGGGGGTTGAGCAGAGAAGAGATGATGTTGTGGAATTTCCGAGGGTCATGTGAGGAAGCTTCAAGCTTTTCCTTGTAGAAGGAAGTCTTGGCAGAAGTCACATCTGAGGAGAACTTGGCCATGAGTGTTCGGTAAGAATCAAGATCTGCATCAAGTTGTGATTTCTTCCACTTTCTCTCTGATGATCTTAGCTCTCTTCGATTGTTGCGCAGCATATCTGAAAGCCAAGGAGCAGAACAAGAAGTTTTCTTGGGTTTAGTGGACATAGGGCAGAGGAAGTCCATAGTTGAGGAAAGAGATGAGAGGAAAGTATCTGTGGCCGAGTCCAAGGGCAGTGAGGAGAAAGACTCAGGATCAGGAAGGGAAGAAAGAGTGCCAGAAGCTACAGAAGAAGGGGAGACAGAGTAAAGGTTGCGGCGGGTAAGAGCGAGGGGGTGAGAGGTAGTTTTAGGTAGGGTAGGGAGAGTGATGGTAAAGGATACCAGGTGATGATCAGAGACGTGTAGTGGGGTAGCAGTCACGTCTGTAGCTGGAGAAGGACGGGTGAAAACCAGGTCCAGCACATTGCCTCCTTTGTGTGTGGGGATGTAGCTGTTGAGTGTGAGTGTGAATGAGTCAAGAAGAGACAGGAGGGAAGAAGAATGTAGCTTGTCAGAGGGGAGGTTGAAGTCACCAAGCACTGTCAGGGGGGAGCTATCAGAAGGGAAAGCACTAAGCAGTGTGTCCATTTCTTCCAAGAAGTCACCTAGGGGACCAGGAGGGCGGTAAACAACAATGATAACAAGGTTAATTGGAGAGGTAACTGAAATGGCATGGAATTCAAAAGAGGAGATGGTTATGCCAGGAGGAGATGCCAGTGTTTGGCACTGCTCTTTAACCTATAGGTCATATTATACACGATCAGTGTTAATAATGGTAACAGGGTGTGTTTGCTTGTTTTTTGATGTTTTAGGAGCTGTTTGTTCCTCTGCCAGGGAAAAATGTGTTTGTGGTACCACTGTGGCCCACCGTTTACGATGCTCCCCCATATGTCATGCCAGATAACACTATATAGTTCTCACTAGTGTTTCCCACATTCAAACATGCTGCATTTCTAGAAAACATTTAGCCTAGCTATGCAGTGGTTAGCTATGTGTAATTCTCCTTGTGTACTGTTAAGTGCTAAATGTGTTGTAACAATACGCATGCTTGTGTTTCTGTGTTAACAGTGTCAATGTAGTGTTCATGCAACCTTAAATGATGTGCATGAGTGATGAAATGAAAATACTATGTAAAATAATAAATACTTTAGTAAAATACATAAACACATTTGAAGCTCATGTAGATAATATCACTAAGGTAGCCTTCTTTCGTTTCAGAAATATTCAAACAATAAAGGTCGCAGCTGGGGCAGAGCTTTTTTCTTTCGGAGTTCCTTGTCTGATTGCTTCCATAGATTCTTCATCAATCCTGACAACCTACCCCTGTTTGGAGTCTCATTGGTGTTTCTTCCTCATATCATCTCAGAGTTTTTCCTTGCTACCATCACCTCTGGTTTGCTTATCAGGGAAAATTAGAGACATATAGTAACTTAATTTTAAACAAAATTTTTATTCTGTTTCTTTACTTATGCAAAGCTTATTTGAGACAGCAGATCTGTGTATAATTGATATTAATGCATTTGTTAGTTAGTTGTAAATAGCATAATTTCTGTAACAGTAAATTTAAAGAGGCTTGTATAGAGGTCACATCATATCAAAATAAATAGATTAAAAACATTATTCAACCAAGAATATCATCAAGTTTATATGGTAAAAATTTCTGTAATTAAACCTTTACATACTCCCGTGTAAGAGGCAAAGAGTCGTTTGTTTTGCAGATTTATAAAAAGATTATTCAGATGGGAGACAGAACATCTGAAAATGATTAAATCAAACTGAATATCAAGAAGGGGGCACGGTGGCTTAGTGGTTAGCACGTTCGCCTCACACCTCCAGGGTCAGGGTTCGATTCCCACCTCCGTCTTGTGTGTGTGTGGAGTTTGCATGTTCTCCCTGTGCCTTGGGGGTTTCCTCCGGGTACTCCGGTTTCCTCCCCTGGTCCAAAGACATGCATGGTAGGTTGATTGGCATCTCTGGAAAATTGTCCGTAGTGTGTGATTGCGTGAGTGAATGAGAGTGTGTGTGTGCCCTGTGATGGGTTGGCACTCCGTCCAGAGTGTATCCTGCCTTGATGCCCGATGAGATAGGCACAGGCTCCCCGTGACCCGAGGTAGCTCGGATAAGCGGTAGAAGATGAATGAATGAATGAATATCAAGAAAACAACAAAAACCCTTAAATAATAATAATAATAAAAAAGGGTCAATAATGTTGATATTTTTATGCTTGTGTTTAATATTGGCAGACAATCATTTTTAACTGATAAGAGATGTGCTGTAGACTGCAAAAAATTGCATATTTCATGTCAATGAATCGCGGAACTAAGGATGCTGTCATTCAGAGCCAGACTGAGGTTGGAAAAGACTCTATAAAATATAAACATTACAGCAAACTTAATTGGGACCTATCTTGATAAGAACCTTTGTATACATAATCTAAATAGTATTCTTACAAAAGTGAGGTTTGTTTGGTTTTTGTTTTGCATTCGTGTTCTGGCTTCTAGAAGAAACCAAGGACCTTTTGTCAGATTACTTCGATTCCCAGTTTGCCATTAGAGTAACAGACAACTTAATATTCTCCCTGTTACCAAAATAAAGGGACAGAGAGTATCAAAAAGACATGCATGCCCTCAAGGTAAGAAAAACTGATGTAACTTAAAGGGGAAATGAACAGTTCTCATTTTAAAGCATAGATGTGTTTAAATGGATTTTCTGCTTCTGAAAACCTCTAAGTACTGCGATGGGTTGGCACTCCGTCCAGGGTGTATCCTGCCTTGATGCCCGATGACGCCTGAGATAGGCACAGGCTCCCCGTGACCCGAGGTAGTTCGGATAAGCGGTAGAAGATGAATGAATGAATGAATGAAAACCTCTAAGTATAATAACCTCTTGTATGTGAAATTGCTAAATCTTTACTCGCAGATGTATTTTAATGTTTAGCCAAATTGCGCAAATGCTATGACGCTGACTATCTGTTGTCTAAGAAGCCTAAACGTATTTCATCATCACAGTGCCATCACGGTGTGAGTGCACAAAACCCTGTACTGAGGGTTTTTTTTTTATATTTAAGGCCCATTTTTAACTCTATGTAAAAAGTCAGTGTGCAGAGGATCAATAACTTTTTACACATTAATAATTTAATTAATAACATTAGTCACATTAATGCAAAACAAACTGGTTTGAACCAAGCAAGTAAGTAATCAAAACCTAATTTGCAAAAAACTTAATTTGCAATATATATTCTCTAATATCATGTAAATTCACACAAAATAATATATTTTTATTTCAGAAAGTTTTTTCCCCTCTCTCCTTGTGATAATCAACAGAGTGCAATGAAGTAGAGCTCTATATCGTCGCTGTCGGGCGGAAACTTTTTTTTGGAAATTTGTATGTCCAAATTTGGTCAATTTCATATTTTTTCACATATCGATGCTATTGGTCAGTCCCCACGTGGGTCTGTTATTTTTACAAGTTATTAACCAATCTAAAGTCTTGAAAATAGCTTGAGCGCAAATCTCATAACTCCATTGGACACTTCAACTGTCCACCTCTTCCTCACTCCGATTTGCGGCATATTTCTCCTCAAGAAGAGTCGCAACGAATCAACACGTCTTCTGAGGTAAATGTCTTCAAAACACTGGGCTCAAAGAAAAAAAAATCTTGACCCCCGCTAGTTCTGGTGCTCGTCTGAGGACAGGAATTTAGCGCAAGACAATCCAATGCAACGCAGACTAAACCCTGTGCATTGCAGATAAGGTACGGCGTTTTTTTAATTTCCTGAAAAATACCGGTTTTGGAGATACGAGGATTCCGCCTGACAGTGGCGATATGTTAAACTTCCTCAAAAGAAGTTAACATTATTTACTAGACCTTACCCAAATTTACACATTTTCTACATATTCATCATAGACATATACATCATAGACATGTTCTACACATCATCTCGTCTTTCCAGACAAAATTACTCAAGTGGTTTGATGACATTCTGTGATTTTTTTATGGATCTGAAAAAGGTTATCCTCTTCTGCATACTGTACATTAATTTATGTGGTAAACCTGCAAGCTCGGACTGAAACATTTTGGCATTGCTTGCAATGAAGTCCTCACATAACCTGTAATAATATAACGGAACATAATATTACATGTGTTTAGTTACATGTGACAAACAACATTTCAAAATAAAACAACAGTTACATTACATTTATTATTCATTAAAGTTCTAAGAATCATCTCAGAGAACTCCTAATTTAGCTTAAAAATATCTACATAGGAATCTTAGTTAAAGAGTGATTCGGGACCAATTTCAGTGCAACTCTGAGCAAGGAAAGACAAAAACATTTGGGATGAGTTGGGGCTGACCCCATTACTAGATTATACATTCTTTAAAATGGACATGGTAGTTTAA
This sequence comes from Tachysurus vachellii, assembly GCF_030014155.1. Taxonomy (NCBI): domain Eukaryota; kingdom Metazoa; phylum Chordata; class Actinopteri; order Siluriformes; family Bagridae; genus Tachysurus; species Tachysurus vachellii. Next base: position 22,761,096 of record NC_083469.1, read on the forward strand.
GATGAGGACCACTGATTGGATGATTGTGAGTTTGAATCCCAGGTTGACCATGTATCTGCTGCTGAACCCTTCAGCAAGGCCCTTGAGAAAGGACCTTAACCCCTAGTTAAATGAGAATAAAAATGAGATAAAATGTCATTTTCTCTGGATAATGGTGTAAATATGAGAACTTTTAAATATGTTCTATTATAAGTTTTCACTTAATTTGACCTATTTAGCCCTAATTAAACACATACTGTACATTTATCGCCCACATTCCTAAAAAGTCTCTTAGAATTTTGTAGCAACTATTTGCACTAAGAATTTTTATGACTATGGCCCAGGCCTGGATTTTGCCTTGTGCAGTTTTCTAAGACTTTTTTTTTTCTACAAATTTTCATTTTGGTTATACATCAATAAGGCCTTCTAAATGTGATTTATGATAAAAAATTTAATTAAAGCCTTGCTCATACTTGATAATTAGCTTGTAAATTACTTATAGTATTAAAGTACAAAATACAGCGAAGTACTCCAGTAGTGGGTTAGTGAAAATATTTATTGACAGTTATCTCTCCCTTCAGCATTGGCAGGACACAAATTTATGATTCTTACCGTATTAATGAGTAAGGCTGGGTTTGGAACACAAGAATGTCATTGCAATGACCCTATAAAGAATGTTCAAAAGCATAACATTTCTTCAGTAGTCAAATCTAACAGCAAATATGATGCCGATTTGGCTTTTTAACATTTACGATCATGAGTATTAAATAATGCTGAAATATGTTATCTCAAGTGATGCAGTGCATTTGACTTACAGAGTCCACTAAAAGAATATAATCATGACTTCCTCCAAAGACAATAACATCTGATTTCCCTCCCACACAAGCAGTGTGCCATAGCCTGAGAAAAAAGAGAGAAACTTAAAAGAATTGCCACTGAAGCAGGAACACCAATAACACAACTGACTTTGTTTTACAGAAAATGTCCGACCCAGCATTAATACCTGTATTTTTAAGTATTAAATATCCAGTAACTGCAGCAAAGTGAATAAAAAACATTATGTGGGTTAGATAGTTTGGAGGGTGAAAAATGACAAAACATTGGGAGCTAATTTCTGACAGTCAGGTTTTCAGTTTTTCCTACCGTGGTTTATCCATGTTTGAATGCTTAATTTCTGCCCATTGATTTGTCTTCAGATCAAAAATCCAACCATCACCTAAAAAGAAGTGTAACTGGTGTGAAGACAATTATTTGGTGCAAACACCGTAATACTCCTGGCTAACTATCCATAACATTTCTCTATAATTCTGAGCTGTAAACAAACATTACTAGTAAATACTGTTTCAAATAATACCTAAAATGACATTTGTTAAAAAAAATAAATTAATTAAGGTAGATGTTTGGCTTGGTTTACTATGGATTAGTATGGAATATCTCAGAGGTTCCGGCAAAATATAATTACTCTGTATATTTATGGACCTTTTCTTTAACAAGCAGTGTTTTTACTTATTTTGAGGTACTTTTTATTTAGAGGTTTATTACAATATCTCTGCTAATTGGCTCTAAATGCAATGATCTGCATCCTAAACCCAAGACAGGGGAACAACTATGGGCAATTGTGGCAGGGCTGCACTATTATTCAGACTGTGTGGATATCGTACGTCAAACTAGGAAGCAGCGGCAGGTTAAAATTAAGGACATTATAATTTTGGGGGTTGTGGGAGATTTGGGTTCTCCAGTCATAAGAACTCCTGTTTCCATGGGTTGCTGTTCATTGTAGGGTACTTTGAGGGTAGGCTGAGATCATTGGGTTTTTATGTTTTCCCCTTGCTTTCCTCCTCCATTCTATCGGAAGGCAGGTGAACATAACTGTTCCTCAACTATAGGTAGTACTGTTAATGAACAAGGTATCAGGTGATTTAACTGACCATAGTTGTACCCCTAATAGGTTTATTACTTGGAACATTAAACGTTTGGGTAGCCTAGTAAAAAAAATATCTAAGGTATTTAGTCATCTAAAACATCTCTGATATACTGTAGGGTTTTTTTTTATTGCTCCAACAAGCACACTTGAGGAATCATGTTCATCTTAGTCTAAGGTGTTCATGGGAAGGGGAAGTTTCCCATTCTAATTTTATTTCTAAAGCCAGAGGGGTTGCAGTTTTAATTAATAGACAAATGTTCAATTCTCACATTTTGATTACTCTGATTTCATGAATAAATTATTCCAAAGGCTTCCCTTCTTAGGCAGTCATAAGTCAATATTTGGTTTACATTTAAACTGTGTTATCAATATTTATTGATCTTTCAAATCTGTAAACTGTGACATTTATCTGATTCTGTTATCCTCCTTCTAAAGAATTCTCTTTATTTGCACCCCTTAGTTCACCATGGAGATTTCCTATAATTATCTTCTGTTATCTGATGACAACTTATTAATTAATTATTAATAATTTCATCTCAAACACTGATAATAAAAGCATACCTATTCAGCATTTGTGAGTAAAAGGAATAAAACATGAGTCACTTCAAGTATTTTAAAGACTGATTATTTGATAGCAAACAGATCATATTCACAAATGTTAGAGTGCCGACAGGACCTACAAACTAAGTTTGAGCTCCTTACCATTACTTAAGCTGAACACCTTCTCTCTGCAAATGTTGTTCCTTGATCAAATTAAATTATATTATAAATTATGTAACTGATTAGAAGAATTAATTAGTAATTAGTAAAAATTAATATTCTACCTAGATTTTTGTCTTTTTGTTTCAGTGCCTCCATTTGTTTCTATCCACAAGTCTTTGTAGGTAATTGGATCAGACAATCTCTCCTCTTTTTTGGAACAGAATGATCCCTAGCATTGCCAGAATGTTACTTCAGAGACACATATTAGATTTTCAGTTATATTATTGGGCTGCTCTTATACATAACATACTGATCTAATTAACCAGAAATTAAATGTGAGAATTGCAGTTTGGTTGCTCAATCTTGTATTCAGTCAAATTTTTATTGCTTTACTATCCTCTTCCCTACCTATCAAAGCATCTGGCTTTACAGCTAGTCCAGTGACACTGCCTTCTATTAGAATGTGGTACCAATTTAGAGATCAGCTTTATTTTTAATCCAATAGAGTTACCATTTTTTTCCCCAACATACATGGATCCTACTTCTATTCAATGGCAGGATAAAGTGTTAAGACCATCAACTTCCTAAATTGCAGGTCACATGAAAATATTGCGGATAGATTCTGGAACAAAGTGACCACTGGGGCAGTCATATACAAGGTATTTACAACTTATGTATCTAATCTAATCTAAGTGCATTTCATGTATTTTATTATACCTACGACACTCATGCTCAGAATTTGACACCAATTGCATGATTACATTATTATATTCTGTATTATATTATCTAACATGAACATTACAGTGGAAGGTCAGCTATTACTGCATTAACTATTTGCATTAAATGATCATTCTAGCTGATTATTGTTAGGTTTCAAAAGGTGCTTTTTACTCTTGACATATTACAGAATTATGTGTATTGACATAAATCTGACTCAAGTGTGCAAACTGGTAACAACAGTGAACTAGGATGGAACTGAATTAAGTAAATGTAAATGCAAGTGATGATATATTGGTCTTTAAAGGACCAACTCACTCATGGGTGTGCAATCCACACTAAGTCCACCAAAGAGAAAGAGCGTTGTCTCTGAAACTGCATTTAGTGTATGCCATGATCGGCCCAAAGGAAGTGTGCTGGTTAGAACACTAAAACAATGCAAAAACATAAAGTACAATATATGGCCAAAACAAGATGGAACATCACACCTAAATGTGCTTCCCAAGATGACGTTTTTGCATGCTGTAGCACAGTGCACTGTCCATAAAGGCATAGTTTGCCAAGGTGGCAGGGCACAAAGCCCTGACTTCTATTCCACTAAACACCTTTGGGAAAAATTGGAACTCTGATTGCATGCCAGGCCTTCTTATAGTTTAGTTTAGTCATCCCAGGAGAGTGGAAACTTTTATAGCAGAAAGGGGAAACCAACTGCATATTAATGGCTATGGTTTTGGAACGGGACACTCAACAACACATATTGGTGTGATGGTCAGGTTTCCACCTACTTTTAGATATAAAGTATATATCGTTTGTAATAGCTGGACAAAAAAACACAAAGGAACATAGATAGGAATCACAGCTACAGTATATAAGTGAGTGAATATATGAAATAAGATCCATATAGATTGTATGATTTCTTACATTTCATACCACATCCATGTATTTAAATCCAGACAATGAAGGTCACATATTCTTGTCTCCTGTCAAGATTACATTCATAACAACATTCTGTAAAATTAATGTAAGTTTAGCATTTCTTAATTTTTTGAAACTCATATTTAGACAGAAAACAGGTCTAATAAATGCAGGAAATAAATACTGAATATAAAATATACAGTGACAATTATGTTATAAAAAGAATAATTAAATATTATAAAAAGAAGTTTACTGATCCACAAAGAATGCAAAATGTGAGATATATATATATATATATATATATATATATATATATATATATATATATATATATATATATATATATATATATATCATAAAGGCATTAAGCAGCAAAAAGTTTTAATAATAATATTGTATCAAAGGGGACCTACCATTATTCGTCCTCCACAGACATACCCTTTATTACCTATGGTGGCACTGGCATGGGCAGCCCTCGGGGCAGGGGCATGCCCCTACATCAAGTAAGAATAATTTTTAAAGTGAAGAATCATGTTTAAAGTGACTTCCAGTGTATTGCTAAGTTTAAGAAAACACTGATTACTCCTTATTTGATATAATTGTAAATAAAGTAATGAAATTAATAAAATTAATAAATGCCTATAAATTGCATAAATTATCAATGTTTAGAAGTATACAAATTTCTTACAAAAGTTTGTGGTTGTGTCCAACATTTTGAATCTGAGTCAAACACATGAACTTCACTGTTCCAGCCCCATAAGATGTCTTCAGCCTTGAAGAAAGAAAATGCGATGCTAACAACAAAGTTTTTATTTGCCTAAAATAAATGCGCTGATAAATTACCCAAGAAGTTTCATCCACAACAAAAGTGCCAGGGTTGGTGATTTCACTGCGAAGCTTATGACCATATCCACCAAAGTAAATAATCCTGAAAAAGACACAACGGATGACACTGATACACTGGAAACAGCGTTTAAGTGGAATATCTAACTAGGCATGACGTATAATTTTATTATTATGATTTTCATGAAAAATTAAACTTTCCTGTACATATTAGGTGTGACATCAGATATAGTAGTTGATATTTTTGTAGTGTGGGCATGGTCGTTGTGCTGTGGATGTAGAGGAGGGGGGTTGGTATATAACGCATGAGATTCTCTTGCGACTCATAACCACCAGTGTAACCAACTGTGTCTTTGGTCTTTGTGGCAGTATTCTGTGAACTAAGCTCTAAAATAGATTTTAATGATTCAGCTCTCAAGGATATATTCCGCTATGAAATATCACAGCTAATGCCACCACTGTATTGTAGGTAGGATTTGCGTTGCGGTTGAGTGGGTCTACTTTTACTGTTGGTGTCACAGAGGAAGAAAGTGGCACTAATTTTAAGCCTGCTCACACCATGCCTGCCACGCCAAAGCCTGCTCACACCATGCCTGCCACGTCAAAGCCTGCTCACGTCATGCCTCTGCCAAGATGGCTGCCATGCCAGAGCCCTGTAACACATGTAACATGTGTTTTGTTCTGTTTTTCTATGTCTTTTATTTTAATAACTGTTAATAATAATTAATTTTTAATAATTGTTCGTAATTTTAATATTTTAATATCTGTTTCTTGTGTCTTGCTTCCCTTGCCCCATGTCCTCCTGCCTGGTTTATGTGTCATGTCATTGGTTGTTCCTAGTCATGTGTTCTTGTTCTTGTTTGTCATTGGTTCCCCACTTGTATTTAACACTGTTTGTTTGCCATGTTCTTTACGGTTGTTCATTTATGGCTTGCATTTGCGAGTGATTGTGTTTCTCGTCTCGTCTCGTCTTTATCCTGCATTTGGATCCTCTGCCTCTTTGTTCTACACGTGATAGTCATCTTCCACCAAACTAAACAGCCACCAACTTACTTAGCCTGTGCATGATCAGCAATGGCTCTTCAAAGCCTTCATGCAGGAACAGGCTGAGAGCCATTGGGCACTCCAGAGACTGCTGCAGTCAACCACAGCTCCAGCTGTGTCAGCAGGCTCACTAAAACTGGAACACTAAAGAATATAAAAAACATAACCTTGTCTAATGAATCTTTCTACTAAGGTACACATGGTAGGGTCATATGGTCATAATTTGGCAAGAACAGCACAGATCCATGGACTCAAACTCCATTGTGTCAATGGTCCAGGCTGGTGGTGTATTGATGTGAGTAGTGTTTAACTGACACATTTGGAGCCTGTTAATACTAATTATTCATTATTTACTATTACAATTACCACACTACTAATGGTTCCTTCCAGCATAAAAACACACTGTCACAAAGTCTCAAACTTGTTTCAGGAACATAACAATGAGTTTAATGTTCTTCAGTGGCCTTCACATTAACATGATTAAATTATTCATTAATTAATATCATTATGTTTGGGATGTGGTAGAATTTAAAATTTGCAGCATGAATGTACAACTGCAACAATCTGCATTACCTGTGTGATGAAATCACGTTAATGTGGAACACAATCTTAAAGGGAAATTCTTGTGGAATCCATGTCATGAACAACTGAAGCAATTTTGAGAGCAAAGGGAGGTCCTTTTAGTATTAGTACAGTGGTCCTAATAAAGTGCAACCTGAAACACTCAAAGAGCCATTGGACCCATTTCCCACAGAAAAAAAAAACACAGGGAGCCACAAAACCCTTTTGACATCTAAAATGAAGATAACACCGCATATATCATTTTTTACCTTTATGGAAAGTATAGAAAAAACTGTAGTGTGTTGCATTTAGGAAATCAATGAACTGCTACCGAGTAAACGAAATTTTATTTCTGGAGGCAAACAAAAATATTTTGAACAGTTTGAACTAACCCTAACAAAAAAGACGCTGGGTTGAAGGTTACTTTCAAATAAAATGTTCAATGTCTAATTGAGTCCTCTTCGTATTCATGACATCAAAATTTTAACTTGCAGGCTGCAGCAAACCAAAAATGCGTCTGCTTCTGTGTGTCGGATTTCACAAGTCGGCAGTTATGACGCATATTTTGAGCGACAAATAAATTAAACATGGTTTATTCAAATGTTACAAGAGCATCATAATCTTAGAATTTAGAATTACATTTAAAAAAAACAAAACTAATTAACTAAAGTAAAATAAATTTCAATTAAATATTTATTTTCCAAATCTACAGGGAGCCGCAGCAGAGGGATGAAGGAGCCACTTGCGGCTCCGGAGCCGCGGGTTGCCGACCCCAGGTCTAGTCCTATTAACTATGTGCTCCTACCTTCCTTTGTGAACCCAACAGGAAAGCTTGTCACGGGGTGTCGGCAGTAACCCTGCACAATGTCTCAGCTTCTTCCATGCATAATTCCCATTGTGGAGATTGACAGAATAATGCTAGAACAAAAACACACATCATTTAGAAGGCAAGTACACTATTTGGCCAAAGGATTGTGGACACCCGATCATCACACCCACATGTGCTTTTCGAATATCCCATTCCAAATCCAAGGCCATTAATATGATTCCCTTTTGAAGCTTCAACAGCCAGATTTTTTTATGCTGGAAGTGGTCTCTTAATTTGAGTCAAGGGATATCAAACTGTATGACAGTTGATGCCTCCAACACTGTAGCAACAGTTTGTGGAAGGTCAATATATGGGTGTGATTGTGAGATGTCCACATAGTGTATATAGTTTAATCCTTAAGTATGATTGACACTATAGGATTACCTCATTGGTCTGACCATCATCACTGCAACCACCAAATATATACATGATTCCATTTAGATTGCAACCACAGGTACCTGACATAGGTGGTGGAACTTCACCACTCATGTCACACCTATTCCTGAAAAAAAAAGCATTAGATCATTTTAATGCGTTTTTCCTATAAATGTTTGGCATCAATTGTTCTCTGTGCGTATTTTAATCATAACAGTGATTTAAAAAGTATTATACTCATTACTGCATATAAATACAGTATGCACACATGAAAACCCTCAATGTATAATATTATAACATAGTATTATAAATAATATTATAAATAATACCATAACCCAGTGTCCAGGTCATACAACCAGATCTCATTGTTTGGGAGGAAAACTTCAAGATCAGCTGCTGACTTAAAAATACAGAAAAATGGGAACAAATTTATGTTACACTTTTCCTCATTCAACAATGATACACAGAATGAGAAAAAATATATATATTTTATGTGTTTCGACAAATAAAAGCACATACCTAGAGTGATGTTATAGTTAATATAGAGGCCTTTGTCCCAACTAAACATGTAACACTTTTTTTTTTTTAAAGCAAATGACAATTTTTTACCTTGAATAATTTTTGCAAGTTCATTTTTATATTGTTTAATGAGGAAAATACCCAGCACCGTTATAAAGATGTTTATGTCTGTGTTCAGTACGACAATAAATCAGTATTTTGTGCTATATCTTTTCAGGTAGAGAATATGAATGAACATGTATATTTCTTGAATGCTAGAAAAATGTTTTGTTTCCACAATTTGTAAAATGTCGTTCCTTAATGAGGCAGCAACAAAGGATCATTAAATGTCAACATGAGTGTTTGTAATCTGGGTATTTATTTGCACTGGACTTGTAGGCAAATAATATATTGTATATTAAAATCTCTTACCACATAACCTCCCCACACAAATAAAGTGTTTTCTGAGACCACGGCCGTGTGTCCACTTCTTTCTCGCGGCACAAGTTCGGCATTTGACGCTGCCATTGTTTTTAGAGAATATTTATATAAACAAACAAACAAACAAACAAACTTCTAAATGTTTGGTAATGATTAAACTGCAACTGACGAAAACAGCAGAAAGGCGTGGAAAGTACAAGATAGCAATAATAATAAGAGATATTTACTCTGTTCTGTGGTTGATATATTTTTATTATTTATATCTATAAATAAAATAAAATAAAATAAAATAAAATAAAACATATTTAAATAGAATATTCTAATGGCAACGTTTTACAATATTTTAAATAAAACAAACTCGTTTTTGTGCTGTAAACTAAACTCTATGGGGCCTTTATTTTGAAGTATTTTATGGAGGATTTTTTTTTATTACAGGAAGTTGACAAGCACAGAAGCGGAAATGGAAATTTAGCGCCAAGCGATGAAAAATGGACGCACGGAGACTAAAAACAAAAGTTACAGCCGCTTTCAAGATGCGAGGCTTAATGTTGCGACCGTATGTTTCCATTTTAATTGATGTACTATATAAACAAGGTCAAGCTGTTAATAACTGAGGATAATTTACATGTAGCTAAATGACTGTAAACATTGTACTGATGATCTGATGTTGTTTACAGTGACACTAGTCATTAAATGGATGATCTGGTGTCGTTTACAGTGACATTAGTCATTAAATGGATGATCTGATGTCGTTTACAGTGACATTAGTCATTAAATGGATGATCTAATGTTTACAGTGACATTAGTCATTAAATGGATGATCTAATGTTTACAGTGACATTAGTCATTAAATGGATGATCTGATGTTGTTTACAGTGACATTAGTCATTAAATGGATGATCTGATGTCGTTTACAGTGACATTAGTCATTAAATGGATGATCTGATGTTGTTTACAGTGACACTAGTCATTAAATGGATGATCTAATGTTTACAGTGACATTAGTCATTAAATGGATGATCTGATGTTGTTTACAGTGACATTAGTCATTAAATGGATGATCTGATGTTGTTTACAGTGACATTAGTCATTAAATGGATGATCTGATGTCGTTTACAGTGACATTAGTCATTAAATGGATGATCTGATGTCGTTTACAGTGACATTAGTCATTAAATGGATGATCTGATGTCGTTTACAGTGACATTAGTCATTAAATGGATGATCTAATGTTTACAGTGACATTAGTCATTAAATGGATGATCTGGTGTCGTTTACAGTGACATTAGTCATTAAATGGATGATCTGATGTCGTTTACAGTGACATTAGTCATTAAATGGATGATCTGATGTCGTTTACAGTGACATTAGTCATTAAATGGATGATCTGATGTCGTTTACAGTGACATTAGTCATTAAATGGATGATCTGATGTTGTTTACAGTGACATTAGTCATTAAATGGATGATCTAATGTTTACAGTGACATTAGTCATTAAATGGATGATCTAATGTTTACAGTGACATTAGTCATTAAATGGATGATCTGATGTCGTTTACAGTGACATTAGTCATTAAATGGATGATCTAATGTTTACAGTGACATTAGTCATTAAATGGATGATCTGATGTCGTTTACAGTGACATTAGTCATTAAATGGATGATCTGATGTCGTTTACAGTGACATTAGTCATTAAATGGATGATCTGATGTCGTTTACAGTGACATTAGTCATTAAATGGATGATCTGGTGTTGTTTACAGTGACATTAGTCATTAAATGGATGATCTGATGTCGTTTACAGTGACATTAGTCATTAAATGGATGATCTGATGTTGTTTACAGTGACATTAGTCATTAAATGGATGATCTGATGTTGTTTACAGTGCCATTAGTCATTAAATGGATGATCTGATGTTGTTTACAGTGAAGCCAGCAGATATCTGGTGGAGGTGTTGGAGGCTGTTAGTGAAGTGGATCTCGAGGATGTCATTGAGCGGATTCTGGATGGAGTCGAAAAACAACCCTGTAATAAAATTATTCACAAGTAACAACTGCATTTATGAATGGACAAACTAATAATATCCCCCAAATATTTATCCATTTAACAGTGTCCTCTAGCATGATTGAGCTCTCTGTAGCTGAGACTGCTGTGCAGGACTGCAGTCAGTCATGTGATGAAACTATGTAAGAAATAACATGTTACATTTTTACCTCAAACACTCAGTCCATCAACCATAACAGTTGGTCTTTTGTTTCTAGAGACAACGTTTTTAACATCATTGGAGCTTTTGATGTGCCTAGATTTATATACAGCACAGAAAGGAAGAAATTTGTCCCGTAAGCAACTACTTACAGTATTTTTTCTACTGATTTTCTTTTAAACTATTTATTATTTTATTATTATTTAGTAATTACTCAATGTATTGTTAATAGAATCTGTTTTTACCACAATGACAAGTTAATTGTGGTAAAGTATGCATCATAGTGGCTGATTTGTTTTTCCTCTCTCTCACAGTATTAACATGACCAGCCATTCAATTCCTAGTGTGTGCAGCCAAGCTAGAGATAAGGCTGAGCTCTTTAGGGAACGCTATACCATCCTGCATCAGGTATGTTTTTTCCTCAGGTGAGTGTGTCTGCAACTGAAATCGGTGCTTTGTTTACACAGATCACAATAACAAATTAAGCTTTATTATTTTAAATTTTGATAGCTAACGAGGATTTAGAAACACACTGGCTTTTGTCACTATTGCATCTGTTAAACTGGCTCCTTATATGATGTAATATTTGCAGGCAGACAGTAAAGGGAAGGTAACAAAATAGAATG